>NW_010110672.1:42148-89618 GCF_000699245.1 Pterocles gutturalis
TCATCGTAAATGGAAGCATTAATGTTCATGGAATTATTTTCTGTTTTTCCATTCCTCTCCGTAGCAATAGTAGCAGTTTTGACCTAGAAAATATATATTATGAGGCATTTTTCATTATGAAAAAGTTATTTCCCTCTTTTTCCCTCCCCGAGTAGTTCCCCTTTCTGTTTTATTCTTTTTAATTCAATCTTGCTTTGATATTCTTTCAGCTTTTCAGAGACTTAACATAATAAGTTATCCATTTCAGGCAACTGAAAATTCAGCATACTGTAACAGGCGAGTGCATCTGAAATATGAGTTACTGTTAACTGACCACTGTGAATCTCAATGTCATAAAACAAATTAGGTGGAAACCTGTCAAACATTCTTGTAGAGACTTGTGAATCCTTACATGATTTCTTTGCCCCACACAAATAAAGTCAAAATTGTAACTGGCATAAAAGAATCTCTAATGAAATAAAAACCTGACAGATATACCTTGATCCATGCTTTATGTGCAGTACACTCAAATACATGATAATGCAGAAAAGTTGTGGCTTTATGTCTAACTTTCTAAAATATTATCAGTTTAATTCTTAAGCTGTTTTTAAGAAAGTGATACTTTAGAATAATGCACATTCTAACCACTCATTCATGAAATCAAGATAGGACTGTCTTAAAACTATTAATTCTAGTTATATTTCACTTACATCAAATATTTATTCTTCTTGCAATCCAGGTTAAAAAACAGCAACATGAAAACAAGACAGAATTATTATACTACCACCACTATGCTGCATCTGCAGCATTAAAGAAAACAACAAAAAATACATCAGTAGTGACACGATGTGCAGAAGACTATCCTTTCTTTCATCCTCTGGAAATGATGGAAATGATGTTTCAATACCAAGAACCATCCCACCAAGGTTATAGTGCAGATTCTCCAATATCAGTTGAGAGGTACAAAGTACTCAGCTTATCCCACAATATTCTCAATATTTAAGCATAATGTCTTTCTTTAGCAGCTACTCTTGCAATGCTTGCCCAAGATTAGTGGACCTAATGGACCACTAATCCTAAAGCTGACCAGAGGAAAGGAAAGACTGGATTTCTGCCAAGAACCCACAAGGTGATGATATAAATCAAACCTTTAGATTTCGATTCAAACCTACTGATTCATAGTGAGGTTGTTGAGAGCTGAATTAATTTAGCCATTCAGAAGTTACACGTCTAGTCTAAATTAGTCACTCAGGCTACCTCTAAATTTAATGGACAGAGCTTGGCACTTCCAGAGGGTGATTCAGCTGACTCTTAAGTATGTGTCTACAACCACACTTTTGATATCAGTTTAATCCAGTGCAAGTCAGCATCTTCCTGTGCTCTAAAGTCCCTTCAGGTTCAAAGGGAAATCATGACAACATGACAATTCATCTTCTAATCTCAATCTCTATGAGCTTTCATATGTCCCAGGTCTCACGATATGAGAGTCAAAGATTTTGGGTGACAGATGTACTTAGGCAAATCATCAGCTTACTTTTTCCTAGAAATGTCATGTTCAATTTGCGTTAACTATTCTCCATAGCGCTCTTAAGATAAAATAATCTATCCCAGAAACTGGGAGTGCATTCCACTTTTGCTGAGCCTGATTTGTCTATCAGTCTTTTCAGGAGCTGTGCCCTGAAAACGCCCATTAGCTGCAAGGGGCAAAACCCCAGCAAGAACAAGGCATCCACACACACTTACACCAGCCTCCTTTTGGCAGGCATTAGCGCTTTCTGGTGTCTGAAAACAGAGCCTTAAATGTAAAGGGAAACAAAGACAAATTCCAGAATGGAGCATACAGTTTATCACCTGATGTGCTTTCATCTGAAAACAATTGGCACTTTGCAGCTGTGATGTGGAGAGTGAGGCGTTTCCTTTTCCACAGTGTGGCATTTTACAGGTGACACTGCAGTAGAGGGTGGCCAAGCCTGGGCCAGTAGCTGTGCAGAAACATTTGAGGCACCTGGCAGTGGGCAGCACAAGGAGCTGCACCACAAGCCTACCTTCTTCCCACCACAGAGCAGGAAAATGGGCAAATCAGCATGGGGCCACAAGAGCACGTGCATCTCCTGAACAGCATACAGTGAAATAATTTCAAAATTACAAAATCAGTGGAAATTTTATAACCTTTAAATGAAAAGAACTCGCTAAAAAATAACTGACTGCCAATGGGGATGTTAAATATACAACTGGAGACAGCCTTCTCTGCTTGCATGTAAAAATCAGGCTAAGCTAAATCAGAAAATAAATAAGTGATGGTTTTGTCAATCCATCTTCTTGGACCTTGGGTTTACATTTTGGTTAAGTTACTTCAGTCCTTCTCAAAGAAATATTTCTAACTTGTAACTAATCTTTGAGGGTCCTGAGGGGAAGACGAGAAGACAACGGTATTCAGCTAGCATATACAAGTCCATGGCATCTTTTTGGAAGGAAACACTTTGCTCTTGTGATCCTGATCAAAATGTCTCTCTTCTTTAAGCACACTGACTTTTTGATTGCTGCTCAGCTTCAAAAGACAGCTTCATGTTGTAGTAGTACTTCACAGACCACTTAACTGAGCTGTGAACATTCAGATTATCAAAACCCAAGACTAGCACACTATGTTGGCGACATAATTTAAACTGTGCATCTTGATCTACACTCTTCAATGACCAATTTAATACAGATATAAATTTAACCCATGGGAATTATTGAAAATCCTCACTCTGGTTGGCAAATCACATCTGTCTTTATATAGGTATGACAAGCTCAACAGCATCTAATACATCACAAACAAACAAAAACTCCTGTTGCCTTCTGTTGATATTGAATTAGGAAGTGAAAAACAAAAAACATTAATATCTGCATCAAAAAGCCATATTAGCCCAAAGAGCTTCAGGAGAATAAAAGTCTTAAAGTTATAAAATTATGGGTTTGGGGATTATCAAGAGCTGTTGTTCACAGCCATACTCTCTCCCTCTCCAATTCACATAATTGGCCAAGTATAAAAATTCTTCCCCCGTCTCTCAATAGTTTCTCTTTAAAGATCAGGTATAGACTGTGGCTGGACTAGATGGACCATTGGTCTGCTCTGGTCTGATGAATTCCATGCAATAATGCTAATTAACCTCTTGGAGAACATCCATACATAAAACTGTTTCATAATTTATACATAGCAAGCATCTAGGCTGCTGTGTTGAATTTAGAATTGAGATCAAGACAGTGGCTGTTTGACGCTCAGTTGAAAAAACAGCCTCCTCCTCAAAAAAACTCAACAGAAAACAAAAAAGCCCTCAACGGTGCAACTTCAGGACTTGGGAGAGGAGGTGGAAAAAGTATTTCATTTTGGAGAGAAAAACAAAACAAAACACAATCTCTCATCTCATCCACACTTAAGCACAAGCTCCCACCCCACCCACACTTATAGCCCCATTTTCTGTTTAGGAAAGAAACCAGAGATCAGCTAATTTTTTTTGACAGTAACCAAATTTTGCAAACACTAACAGAACAGGGGAGCATTATTTTACACACATAGCACACTGAGGATCAGAAACTCGTTTGGCCATCTTCCTATCACCAATCAATTTAGTTGTTTAGAAAGACTTGAAAAAATATCCATCCCCTCCTGGACTGCCCAGATATATCTTCTCATCAAACAAGACTGATTAAAGTAGCAGGAAGTTCTGGATCAATTCAATTTTCCTAAACAAAGGACAGGTTGTCATAGAAGGAGTAACCAATCTGAAGAGGTTTTCACAAACAGGGAAGCTCATTGCTTCCCTATTGAAACTGAAACAAAAAAATCTGTTATAACACATTCTCACATTTTAGCTTGGGAACAAAAATCTTCTTTAATCCTGGTTTAGCTTTTAATATTACATCGTACATTAAAATTCATAAAGTAGTTCATTCCAGGCAAAACAAACTACTTTTCAGTTCTGCTCTGCAAATAGCACAGGAGGTACAATAAATGCTGTTGCTTTCAGAAGAGCTTTTATCAGGACAAGGTTTACTACTCCATTATTACAGTGGCGCCTGGAAGTGCAGTTATAGTTAAGTGTTGGGGTTTCCATTAACTCTCCTCCATGGTGGTTTTTGTGGGGGGGGTGAGAGGTTTGCATTTATTATTTTGTTCATTTTTACTTTCATTAAGATGCATCTTGGCACAAAGACTGTCAACCTAAATCTCAAATTTTGCAGACTTAAAATAAAAATTTTGCTAGTTGTGATGTATGGCATGTGTGTGTGTGTTTGAACTCCAGGGCACCACTGTCAAGTTTCACGGGAGCTGGTGTTATCCCAAGTTCCTTGCAATGGAGGTTCACTGGTCCTCAAACACCAGCAAAGCAGAGTGTCTTCCTCAAGATCAGCCTTTCAAGAGTGACATCCTATCTCTGGGACCCAAGCTGAAATTGCTTTTGTATGCAGGAACCGTAATTTATCTGTAGTCAGAGGAAGACCAGGATTATATTTATGAAAATGAAGGTTTTTGTCAATTGAGTATCCAGAACCATGACTCATGCAGGATTCGTGGATACTTCTTAAAACACTGCCTTGTTAAAATTACATTCTGCTCTTGATGTTACATGTACTCTGTTTTTTCACAGGATGATGATGGGCCCCAACAGTTAGCAGAAACTTTCTTTGGGGAGTATGGTTTCCTCAGCTCTGCTGAAATGTAGATTACCTGTCCTGAGAAGGAATTGTTCATAATTGCAGAATGGCTAAAAAGCTTTAACCAGAATATTCTGGAAAAGAAAATCTGTGACTCAGTCAGCTGTCTGCATCCTCCCTCAAGCTGCACTAAAGAGAAGGGAGTCCTCTTCCCCCCCACCCTCAAACTGCCCCAGCGAAAAGGAGAGGCCATCCTTAGCACATCCCATCCACTCTGAACATTGCTCCAGACTCAGTGTCCTCTGAAGTATCCCCACATCCACTTGTTCCCACACAACGTGCAATAGATTCATGAAGGTGTTGAAGAGGTGAAAAAAAAAAAAAAAAGAAATAGAACAAGAAAGGGCATTTTTTTAGTTCCTTCTAGGTTGGAAAGGTTAAACTATGTCTCCATGCAGTACCTACCTGATGGAGATGCTAATATCTATAAACTCCACTGCCCCAGGAAAGAGCCTGACAGACAGGCTTCTTCCCCAGGAGGTGTCAAGATGAACAACATCCAAGGGAAAAATTCTTGTGTACGCCGTCTCCTCGCACTCAGTCCGCCAGTGTGGAAGATAGTAGCAGACTTTTAAAACTTGACCAGCTTAGAGGGCTATACACATATTCCAAAAGTTCATGCATTAGAGGCTAATGATTTCAATTTAAAAAAAAATAAGCAAGATTTTGCTTTTTTGTTTAAGTGAGAGAGGAAGGGAGAAGTAAGGGGGACAAAGAGCTTCTTAAAGGATTTCAAAAAAGAACTGGAAAGAATCCAGATACATTAGCTCAAGTAGTAACTAGCAAGAATGCTGTAAAAATGAGATAAGTTCAACACAGTTCCTTCTATCTCAGGCACCGGGGTTTATGCTTGGTGGGGTCCTACTATCCTATCAGACCTCCAATGTCACGCCTTCTGTTTTTCCATTTAGCAGTACACAAAATTCACATAGAACAAGCTCAGCTCCTAAATGGTTAATTCTGCTCTACTGTCTGACCACCTGTTGGCAATACAAAAATGTAAAACAGATCCCTTTCAGGATGTTTGTTTTCACATCCTTCCAAAACTGATAACTTGCAATTGCAAAATAAACCTTCATGTGTGGCATATTAGCTCCCATTTTTTGTGGTTTCATAGTTTAGTTGTTTCAAATGTTATACTGGTCTAAAGTTTTAATATTAAATATGCTGGCTCTTGCGTAAATTCTGTTGTCAGGATAAACGATCTGTTTTATCTTTCAATAGTTATCCAAGAAGCTCACAGCTAAGCTAGAAAAATATTATGCTGTATTCCTGTGAACAGTGAACTTGAAATAACTGCTTATAATAAATTAAGTAGTAAGGACACTAGTAGTTTTATTTTCTTAGTATCAAATATTCAACAAACTGGGGACATTTTGGGGGGGGGGGTATCAGAGTAGTAGTTTGCATTAAAAATTTTGCAGTATCCTGACTATAATTTATTTCTGCTATGATTTGTAAAGTTATACTTGCCAGTGCAACAACTAGAATAATTTCATTATTATTTCTAGAATTAAGTATTGTACTTATGTTACCAACACCGATATTTCAGTTTTCAAACTCAGGCTTCTGAATACTTAGTAGTAGGTGGCAAGTGCTACACGTTTATAGGTGGCTAATTCTGTCAACATATAAAAAGGTCGCACAGAATCCCAACTTAGAGGTTTCTACATTCTCGGTCCATCCACTAGGTGAAGTGCATATGTTTTGCTGAATGACAGAGAACAATACCACAACGAGAAAAATAACCGGTTTGGCATGTAGACCTCAAGTATCAGTCTATAAGGTTTCCTTGTTAACCTGCTTTACTTTTGAAAAGGAACAAAACAAAACCATATGCTGTTTCCACTTTGAACTGTCATAATTAGGTTAACTATACTCCTGACTCCCACTAAAAAAAATGAAATGTAACTATGAACAAGAGCACAGTAGAGACAGATAGATCCCCCACCCTCCAACCCCTAAATTTGGACTTATAATATGTTTTGTCAGTTAAGAAAACCCCTAAGTCTCACTTTCTTTCTGTCTGCAATGGATTTATACAGTTTAAAGTGTGAATTAAAACCAATACAATGACTACCTCTGACATCCTTCTGGAAGGTCCTGTAATTAACTCTGTTCTTTAGCTGTGAAATTGCCCAAGACCACTTGAGACAGAGTGAGACATTACCTTGGCAGAAAGAGATAAGTTAAGAAGGAGGGTTAGCTTTTGCTCTGAATTACCTGGGCTGTGGGAGCAGCTACAGATATTAAAACAAACTCAAATGTTATTTTAAACACAGTTATCTATATTTAACTATTTCCCACTAAGCATTACTACGTAAATAGATTCTCATCCTTTGTCTTGAAGAGTATTGATACTGGATTTCACAGACTAAACTCAGTTAATGATAACAAAACTAGACCATTATCACAGTTCGTTCGTTCTTCTAAAAATTTTTTCTCTTCTTGTGAAAAGTACTGCAGCAAGTCAAAGTGATCTTCTGTCCTCCTTTTCCTTACAATTTTGTTACTCACTACTTTAGTGTGGTCCTTAGTATCCGTTAGCTGCAGGAAAATTAGAAAAATAATCTCAAGAAATTTATAGCACTCAAAATGGGTATGGAATATAGTCACAGGCACAAGCCCAAGCCTGCTTAGCAAAAAACTGCAGGCAACAAATACAGTCAACCATCACAAAATTCCCACAATCCCAAAGCCTTGCTTTGTATAGCAAATATGGACTGTGTATGCAGCATGATTCCCACATATCTCCAGATCATTTTGTTTTGTACTTGCATAGGTACAAACCTAAGCCACAGCAACGCAGAGTATTTCAGAAAAGATACCATTTTTCATTGTGTTTCATTCACAACCATGTTTCTTCTTTATGGAAATCCTATGCATTCCTATGGCTCACACCTGTATTTCTCATGTACCCTAAAGTCAGCATCAGAGTTTCCTTGATAGACACAAGGACTACACCACTGAATTTCTGGATCCTGCTCTATCAAACTTCATAATTTTGGGAGAATTAAACCGATAGTCCCACTAGATTTTACAGAAATCAATAGGAGTTTCATTTGAACAAATACTAAATGAAGCTTTAATGAGCATATCCAAATCTCCCAGAGTGATGGATATAGCAAGTCTGTTATGGTATCCAGTTGTCAGTGGTGAAAGTGTGCTCGGCATTTTGAGATGGAGTCTTCTTTCTCCCATCCCTTTAGTTTTACCTGTTCATTTTCGGGAATATAATTTTAAAGGCAATACGATGTACTCATACTTCTGCTTTCACTCCCACTGAGTGTAGTGGTCCAAATCCTTCAAAGTTCCTATTTGAACCTCTAACATTAAAAACAACACCTGAGAATTATAGGAAAAATGACATCTAAAAGCCAACATCTTCCAAGCCCAAAAAAGCTCATATCTCACTAAAACGAGCAAAAAACGCTTTAGGGGCCATAATGGATAGAATTTCTCTTAAAATCAGAAAATAGATAGGAATAAACTGCTACTGTCATCCATTATATTTCTTAAATTTAATTTGTGGCATGCACTGCAAATAATGATTCTACAAGCGTTCAAAAAATGCAACAGTAAAAGCTTTCTTCTTTTTAAGAAAGGTATCACCCAGCAGGACAGTGAGAAAATAGAATGAGCAAATCTCAAAGACAGAGAGAGTGGTTTACTTGTGGAGGCCGGCTAGGCGGTGTGCTTATGAGAGGTGCAGGGCCCATTGCGGAGGCAGCGTTCAAGCTCCTTTCCCTTTCGTCCTGGTAAATTCGATCTCGTTCAGCTTCTGGCAGCTGCAAAAAGTTCTGCATAGCCCGAAGGTTTACCAGTAAGGACTGCGAAGCAGTCTTGGGATCCTCTTCCTTTCGGAGGATTTCTGAGAGCAAGCCCTGTAGGGAGGGAAGAAAAGAAATATGCTGGACGGTTAGCCTAGGTGAGCGCCTGTAAAATCGTGCTCTGCAAAGCCACTGCTTATCAGTCCTCTTTCCACTGGGCTGAGAACAAGAGAAGCAAATGCACTATTAACTTCACATAGGAATACATTAATGGTATTTCAGGTAGCAGAGAAGAGAGCCTCAATTGTACCCTTAATTTGATTAAACATCTGTCTTACATACAACATAAACTGAATCTGCCTAATAGGTCTCCTTCCTTTTACTGGCTTAACTTGCCATGAAATCTTTCACAGTTGACAGACAATTGCAAGATGTTAAGAATAAGTGAAATAAAGATAGTCCAGAGGCATGACGCTGTGGTGCTCTCTCAAGGCTTCCTGGACAAAATGCATAGACAACCTAAAAAAATGGTGTTCCACATTTCTAGCAACTTAAACAGCTCT
Source organism: Pterocles gutturalis (assembly GCF_000699245.1). Taxonomy (NCBI): domain Eukaryota; kingdom Metazoa; phylum Chordata; class Aves; order Pterocliformes; family Pteroclidae; genus Pterocles; species Pterocles gutturalis. The sequence continues at coordinate 51,156 of NW_010110672.1, forward strand.
TTGAAAGGAAGTGATATTTCACAACTAATCTGAGATTATAAAGTCACAACTTTCCTAAAGTACTGCTTAACTGACTCAGGTCCATATTTTTTGTAAGTCAATATTTTGTTTTGAGAGTTGTATATTGGAGTTCAATAACAAGAGAGGAAACTCACTGTTGGATGCTCCCCATCCTTCACCCTCCTCCTCCTTCCACTGTCCCCCTCTCCTCACCATGACACCGCTAATTCTCACCTTGTCCATTCCCTAGGCTATTTATTGGAGCACCTGCTGTGCAGGTCCCATTTCCTAAGTCCATTTACTACTGTTGTCCTTTGACCACTTTCAGAGTCCAGCAAGGACAGGTAAAAGCAAGCACTGGGGAAGGAGAGGAAAACAGCACACAGGGCATCCACAGCAGCGAGCCAGAGATGGGTAGGCTGCAGACAATCACATGCCGCCAATGGCTTAGACAGACCACATCAGATTTCCTATGCAATTTCATCTCAGTTCTCAGCAATGGAGCAGGCCTGGTGGTCTGGGATACCTAATTACTCTAAAACATAACAAATTTATGAATCTGTGAGTTCAACTAGAATCTTAATGTCAACAGGTTCTTGAAATCTCCCCTCAGCCAAATTCTCATTTTAAATATTTCAAGGCATACAAAGTGCTCTACTGTCTTGAAGTAACAAGGTGGTGATAAGAAAACTAACTTTTGCAAAAGCAAATATGAACACCTTGTTAGAATAAATGCTGTTGCCATGCTGGGACAAGAAGAGGGTTGGTATGACAGACTTTTACTGCTATTGTAACAGAAGAACATGAATGTGATTTTAAAGAAATAACACAACCCAACATTTCTTTTCCTAAAGAACTGTTGTAAGTTATTTGGGATAATGGAGGTGGAGGGTGGGTAAAGGCGAGGGAGTGAGGCAAAAAAAAGCTAACATTGAGAGAGGCAATACTGATTGAAGATGTCCAATCCTAAGAGAGTGCTACAGAAAGCTATGGCTCCAGTGCAGCTCTGAACTTTGCATTTGTCCCCTCACCCCTCCGTCTCTCAGGGGTGATGAGGATGAAGGTGTTAACCAGTACACCAGTGTGGTCTTCATGGCCCTCTCTGTGCCTGCACACATAAGAGGGAAATGGGATGAAAAACACAAACTGTCTTTCAAGAAGTAAACATGAAAAATAATTTGGAGGAGGATTTAAAAAAAACAATCGCTCATCTCTCATCGCTCCTCTTTTGGAATCCAGGCAAAAACTACTCAGAAGATAAATAAATGAGTTACAGACAAAAGTGGCATTTGGGTGGAGTATAAGCTTTAAAATTTTTCTTAGTGATTCGTCTAATAATAAATTTGCTTATTAGCAAATACGTAAAATTAAATTCTTCTCTACCATTTTTTTCTACTTCTAAGTACTCAAACCCACAGTAACTATTGTTTATCAGTGGTAGGGTTACACAATCCATCCTCCAAGGGAGGCAAAAAATTATTTTGTGCCACTGGAGACAAGGTAAAGCTGCCTGCAGAGCACAGGATATATGATGGAGGTGTAAACACATCTGATTCCTGGCTACTACTCTGCTGAAAACAACCACACCAGGACTAAAATGAAAAAAGAAAAACTAAACTCAAATGAACTGATCATTGTCAGAAAAGGAGACTCCTTCCTAACAGTCAGCCCACTGTCAGCCACAGGAAACATCCTTGAAAAATACTTTAGCCCATAATAGAAAATATTTGCTCATACGAGCCTTTGCCACATAGTGGGCAGCTAAAAAAAAAACAGAAAAGGCTTTTTTTCTTGTATAACTTCCCCCGTCCCCCAGTGAAATAAGTAAACAAAGAAAATTGTTTTTTATATTTTCCCTGGGTTTCTCAGTATAACCATTGCTGCAGGACACCTCTTGGTGATTAGAAATGCCATTAAGTATTCACTCCCCTCTCCTTTCCCCATCACTGCCGTGACTCTTTGCATAAGCTGGGAGCAGAACAGAGGACACAGATGCAGAGAGATGAGGGGAGATGAGAGAGCAGGGAGAAGGCAAGGAGAAGGTGTTTCCTTCCAGGAGCTTTGAACCTAAGGATCAGAATATGTGAGGAAATAACATGAAAAATAAGGTGTAATACCAGGTGCAGGCGAAGTCTTACAATAGAGCTTGCCTGCTTCAAATACGAGCTCATTGCTACTGCTTCAATTTTCAGAGCACAAAACTTCAGCTAAAGATTGTCGGACAAGAAGTAAAATGGGAAAATCCTAGAAAGAGAACATCAGCTCTTACATCCTGCCCCATGCTGACGTGCAGAGATTTACTGTTTGTTTTACCAGGCTTGAACTGGTTTGCCAAGATACAAGTCTCAGTGTGATCTCCTGATATTGTACCTCAAGTTGCCTAAAAGCTAAATGCTGTTTTGCATAGAGATTATAAACATTGTTAGGCTCAGAGTCTTCCTCACTGTTTCTCCCTTGTATTCTTTTCACACTGGAAATATATTTTCTTAAAATGTTACCAGGTCCCATTGAAAAAAATGAAGTTTACAAGTCATCACAAGTATAATCCATTACTAATTGCACAAAAAATGTTCAATAAATATTACCAGAGCTTTCAAAAGCTAATTATGAATTCTTTAAAACTGGAGATAAACAAAAGTGCCTGCCATTATGAACAAAAACACTGCCTGCCTGGCCCCCAGTTTGTCTCCTCTTTGAACGTAATCACTGATTCAAACAGATTTTATCATCTTGCTAGAACTTCAAAGCTCCCAGAAGAAAAATGCAATTTGCCCAAACCTCCCCAAAATATGCAGAACATCCCTGAACGCTATCCCTCTCCGTTTCAGGGTGTTTCCATCCCATGTCCAGGTGGAAGACTATTTGCAAACTCCACCCACAAGCCTGGATCCCAGCCAAGTAAGTTATAAGCAGACACATCTATCTACATCGCCTAGTAGCAAGAGGAGAGCTGTCATGATAGTGTAATAGCACCTTTTTACCTTTTATTCAATAGTGATATGGATAGTGTGCTTTTTTCTTAAATTACACTACGAAGAATTATATGAATACAGTGGCAATTTCTGTTATACTTAAGCAGGCAAATTTCTCTCTACCACATAATTTACAGAACTCAAATTCAATAAAACATTACATGATGGTCCATTACTGTTATCAATTTTGAATAATCCATCTTCATTTTTCATTTTACTGGAAAATAAAGTGTACCAAAGACAAAGTGGAAGAAAAAAAAAGTGCCTGAGAAGGTGGTTTGTGTAAACTTAGAATTTGTTTTAAAATTACACGGAGCTGTTTACTGCATACAAGTGTTCTCCCTTGAAATAGCAATTGCCCAGAACTAGCATGAGCAGAGTCCTAAATACACAGAAGTCTTCACATATGAGAAAAGTCATTATACATGAACAAAAGGCAACACAACCTGGCAGTTAATATTTTAAACCAGCATGAGGGTGAAGTAGAAAGGAGGGGGAAAGAAAAGGTATCTGGCAGAAACACTGAGAAGTACTCAAAAACCTTGAGATGAAAAACTGTCACTGGCGGGGAGAAGAAAAATTACAATAGTCAGACGTTGCAAAAGCAGCGAAAAGCACCCCCCCCTCCTTTTGTGACGATGGAGCCGAGAAGTCACCTCCGTACAGCAGCACCCGAGTTCATGCAGCAAATGTTATGGTTGAGAGAGCACACAAACAGAGACAGGCAGCCCCGAGTTACCGTTCCAACCACAATCATGACTAACACAATTCCTTGCTCGTGCGCTACGTACATGTCACCCTGCCATGCACCAGGTTAAGCTACGCCTTCGAGTCAAATGTCAGGCTTGCTTGTTGGAACCCGAGCTTTCCGCTTCCTGACTCATGTTTACATTTACAAAGGCAAGACAGAAACGGTAGAGGAGTTTGTTTATTTGTTTAGGGCTCCGAAGGTGGTTCAGACCAACAAACGTAGATGCTCCACTCCAGCTCTCACACAAACAACAAAACCTCCCAGCTTAACTGCAAATTTGCAGGGACAGGCTGACCCTCTCTGCTGATGGGAGGCTGCGGCAGAGGCTGGAGGGGGGCACTGTGCTTTGGGGGGCTGCCCCCCCTGCATCGGCGTTTTCACCTCATGGCTGCTCTGTGCCACCCGGGCCAGCGAGCTGATGGCAAAGGCCATTTTCTGGCCAGCAAAACGCAGGAAAATACTGAACTCACTCTTTCAAGAGAGCCGAGGTGTCTGCACAGTGCACTGACATCAGCTGGAAAAAATATGTTTACTAATTCAGTCAAACATCAAAAGAAACATAAGCAGCTCAATTTACCAAAATTACTGTAGCAAACAGAGAGACCAGTAGATACATTTGGTAGCCAAGCTTGAAGTGAAGCTCAGATCTCCTAGTACAAATCTTGACTCAACAAACTTTTCCATGGTGCACTACGAAGAGATGCTAACAGGATTCAATCTGTTTCTTTATGGCCCATGAGCTGGAATCACAACTGCTGAAGGAAAATAACACTTCAGACCCCACTGCACTCTGAAGCCTTCCTAGAAGGACCACTGAGAAATTTCTCATGAGGAGAGGTGCTCCACCCTCCGAAACCACTTCTGCTCCCTACAACAGTTGTTCTATTGTGCCTGTAGAGATGCTAATTTTCTGGACTCCTCTTTGATTAAACTTTGCATGGCACATTCCAGAGAACTACCCATTTTTGAAACTGCCGTTTTGAAGTTAAGAGTAGGGGGAAGTTATCCAAGAAGAGATTAAGAATACCCTTTCAATTTTCTTAGGTGTGGGTGAGGGTTTTTTTTGCTGCCTTATGAATAGATAATAAAAAAAAAAAAAAAAAAAAAAAACACCCTAGATTTAAAAAAAAAAAAAAAAAAAAAAGACACCCTAGTATTCAGAAGTTATTTTGCCAAAGTTTTTCCTTTGGGCTGGGAGGAAGCAGAAATATTTACAGTCAACATTTTTCCCCAAATTAAAAAGTCCTGGAAATTAGGGCCAAGTGTCATGCCACACTAAGCTGGTAGAAGCCCCTCTTGCTACCCAAAACCCCCAGCAAATTCTGTATCCATATTGCAGAGCAGAAGTCTGTAAAAGAAGAGCTGTCAATATCTTCAGAGAGTTACACCAAAGTCCATTTTTAATGCCAAAACATTACGCTAAATTACTCTTATAGTTCACTTCCTTCCTTAACTTTTATGCTGAAAGCAAATCTCTCCCCTCATCTGAGACCATATCTCGACATCAGTGTTTTTCTGTGCAGAACTCCTAACCAACTTCAGTGAGATCGTCTGCCTTCAGAAACTGATGGCATGATATGGTCCCTGGACACGGCTCAAATATGCTTATGACAGTTTCAAAAATGTCAGTGGTAAGCTTGAGTTAGCTTTTTATCTCAGAAAACAGTAGATGAATTTAAACAAGCATTTTCACTTGCTCTAGCCAAAAAAAAAAAAAAAAAAGACTAAATATATTAAATCAATATTAGAAAATAACATCTAAATATCATCAGTTATTAAAGTGCTGCCCTAATTTTAGTTATATGTGATGTATCCTTGAATTACCTGAGATAAATTCTGAAGTACAGCAAACAAAACAAATCCAAATGCTTTCTTATAAAAATCACAGGTGTCTCCACCTGTATTTATATTTGGACATTAGCTGTTACTGTGGGTACAATTAACAATTTTCAGCAATGCAAAGGTGAAATGTGCCTACAATTTCAGTGAGGCTTCACTTCATATTAAAATTATGCTGAGGTATTTCTTGGCAACACCAAGGCCAATATTGTCTAGGTTCTTAGTATTTTTCCTTTCCATTCCCTATGTTTGCCAAAATAGATAACAAATACTGCAAAATCTTATGTAGCTAGCCGCAAATGCCAATTTGACTAGCTAACGTTATTTGTAGGATATAGGGATACTAGTCCGTGTTCTTTCAAGTAGATTTGGTTGAAAATTGCCAAAATATTTTACATATATATTTTATATCTCTTCAATGGGATTTGTTTTCAACATTCATTTTGGGGTTTCCTTCTAGCTTTGGGTCACTTTGAACACATTTTACCAAGATGGTTAACCACATCTGTGGAAAAATTGAACTTTAGACAAATATTTAATAACATTTGTAATAAGAAAAATATATAGCAATCAGGAATCAGTATTTGCACTAGAAATCTGGTTCTACAGTTGCATTCATCATATCTCAAGAGCACCTTCTTGTACTGTGTCATATGAATTCAATGTCCAGTCAGAACCAATTGTCCTTATATTTCAGGTAACAAATACTGTTCATGCACAAATGACAGACACCAAAAGCAGTATGCAAAATTTGCTGACAATAATGAACAACTCTGGAGCAGGGAGGAAGCTGAGAGAAAACAAGCTGCTTTTAGGAAAGTCTGAGAAAGAAGTAAATATCTAATGAACTATTTATTTTCTGAATTATTTGCTTGGCTTTTTGCCCAGGTATGATGGCAGCTGCAAACCATGGTAACTTGAAGCTACCGTTATTATTTCAGTACTTTATATAGTATCAATAGTTAAAATATTAAACATTGTATTAAAATAAACTCTGTGTCACTTATTTGTAAATATAACAACTGGCACTGCCTGAACTGAAGAGGGTTGGAACTTGATGATTTTTAAGGTCCTTTCCAACCCTAACCATTCTATGATCCTAACCTAACTTAGGTAAGTAATCCTTGCACAAGTTCATGTATCCCATGAAATATGGTATGAAAGACCCAGATCTTGAAAACCTCCTCTGCTGTTAAGAGGAAAGACACACACACAGACCTCTACAAAGAATTCATGCCAAGACTCTATTTTCTTTTAGCTAAAGGAGAATGTAAAAATTCTTGAGGCAATAATAATTCAGAACAATTACAAATGACGTGCTGATTGAAACCTGGTACTAGTGCACCTGAAGCAGAATTTTTATTCTCTAAGCTATGCAGGGAGAAACATCAACATTTCAAGAGAAGCCTAAAATATTATTTTTTTTACTATATTCTACAATGGACAAATACGTGTTCCTTAAATTTAAAAATGTGGAATCCAAAGCAAATTTACCTACATCCTTTAAAAAGATTTCCTTTTAAAAAAAATCCTATTTTATTTTCTGTTAAAACAGAGATCTGAAATTTTGAGATCTTATTATTTGCATTGGATATACTGACACTTCTTCCATAATTTCTGTCTGATTAAATTCCATGCAACATGGCATTAAGTTAAATTCATAGAGCAGAATAAATTTTAACAAGGTTAGCTTCTAAAACAGGTGTAAAAAATAACACATTTTAGTGTTACTTATCAGCTTTGCTAGGGCTAGATTTTTCTGCACTGAAGAGCTGAAGTATACATTCTGACGTGGACATTGGCAATCTCAGCAAGTACTGTTTTTGCAACAAACGACAAAAATACATGAAAAGAGTAGATAATCTAAAAATAAAGCTTTTATCTCTTAATCTTTCCAGAGGCCTGAAAAGATGCTATTAAGTCTTTCACTAGAAAATAATAAAAATAAATGCAATCAAGAATAAAAGACCATTTCAGGTACATCTGTGAAAGAAGACAGGTTGTTCAGCGCATGCTTGTGGTCAGTATGGGTATACCTTTGCAATACAAAAGGCAATCTGTTGGGTGACTGTGAATGGTTCTGCACAGAGCTATTCATGTCCTTTCCAGGAAAGATTAACATACTCATAAACCAGCACAACTGGAGAGGAACCAAGGTGTCTGTAATATTCTGCCACAAACCAGTCACTGAAGATTTCTGTACTGTATGAACATGGACACTGGTCCTGCAAGGAAGCGTGTGATCCCTTCACAGGAGCTAAGTTACAAGGCAGAAATGAGGAGAGAGACTTAAAAGGTGACAATTACTAAACAGAGAGAGAAACAAGGGACTCTTAGATTTAAAAATAATAAGAAAAAAGACAACTGACCTGAGTTCGGTTAAAAGCCACACGTGCAAATACTGCCTGTGAGATTCCTGCTCGTTTCAGCTCATCACGGACCCACTGGTAGATTTCGGAAGACACCTCTGTGTTTGTTGAGACCTGCTGCTCCAACGGCTTGTTCATGGATCTACTGACAGGAGGAGGGTGGTTCAAGTACTGTTGGTTTAAGGACTGCTGGGCTAGAAGTCTGTTCACTGCATACTGCTGGTTCAGCAACTGGGCCATTACCAGCTGCTGATTTACCAGCTGAGGGCTAATGGGAGTAGACACAAGTCCAGGGTGCAGGTTTGGAAGTGGGGTCCGGACTGATGGTTGACTACCATGAGAAAGCTGAACAGGGGATGGAGGCTGTTCGGCTGTGTTCCCTGGGACTGGCTGCTGACCAAAGTTGACATGGTTGGCACCTTGCTGGGATAGTTCAGAAAGGCTATCCATCTCAACTACAGTGAAAAAGAAACATTGAAAAAGCCAACATAAGACTGAGAATCACAAACTTCACGCTCCTCGCAAGGCATGCTAGTAAAAATAAATAAATATAAAATGGTGCATTCAGATTCAAGTTTACTGTGCTCTCCAGCCTAGATCAGCAGGCCCGTAACATCACTGTTGAGGTTATTCACCTTCAAAATTTACCTACAAATAACAGTGTAGTGAATATTTTTTAGAAAAAAACATCCAACAAACTGCCTATCATCATCACTTGGCCCTTGGAGGAACCAGTAGAACAGAAACAAAACCACATGCTGGAAGCCACATATGCCAAAAATCTTGAGGATTTTGCAAAGGTGCAACACAACTGAACTGTGAGCGTGCAGCTGCAGAGCACATCCCCTCAGCGATGGACGCAGGGGACTTCAGACACGGCAGTAAATAACTAGAGAAGGGGCAAAGACGAGAGATGGGACACGACCCTGTGCACTGCAGAAGATGTGGGTGAAATGTAAGTGCACCTGCACAAAGGGTAAGGAGGGGTGTTATGGGAAAGCACACCTTGACCAGAGAGAGAGAAGCCCCCAGCGACTGGTTTGGTTCCTCCCGTGGTGTCCCTGCCACAACATCTGCAGTTCCCAGCCACTGTAAATTCATCACAAGCAGAGTGGGGTGTGGACCTCCCATGCTCTGCTAATTTCTAGATGATGCATCAGTTGTATGGGACTGCTAGGAACTAGTATAATTTATGTAAATTACACAGATGGGCTGCTTTATCTTGCAACCATGTATGCATGTTTTTTTGGGGGGACTTGCAACATGGTTGAATTTTTTTCTTATATTAACTCATCTGCCTTGACACACCTTCCTTTTTAATTAACAACACAGTTTTTTAAACTACAAGAGTTCTTCCAGCTCCCCTCTTGTGTATGATAAGACAATATAAAATAACTCCAGGCTAATGTAAAGGAGTCTCCTTTTTATTTATGTATGCCACTTTTTCATCTTAAACAATCTCAGTTCTAGAGCTCTAGCAATGCTGGTCTGGAATTAGCCTTACGAAAATATGCTTTATTTAAAAACCAAAACTCCTTTATCTTCACAAAACTGTTGAAGCAATTTTTTCCTCATACTAGTAAAGCATATTTTTTAAAAAAAGGCAGTATCAGAGCTTTTCATAGTAATTATGATCATCACTAACAGTCATTCAGTCCAAGACCACCCCTTCTTGAGCAGAGATGAGAACTGGAAGAAGAAATTGGCACCTGGATTCCCACCCACAGCCCTGCCTTCCCTTTCTGTCCTATCATGGGCAGAAATTAAAAAAAAAAAAAAAAAAATTGAAAAAAAAAGAGCAAGCCATTTGTTCCACAGAGAGGTATGGTGTCCATAGCCTGGATCAGTCTCCCAGTAGAGCACCTTGTGCTTCCTCATCTGTGTGGCTTTGGGGGCAGTGCTGCCTCACGCCCAAGGATTAGGTTATATAGGTATACACACACACACATTTCCTACACACTGGCTTCATTGTCCCTGAATTAATACATGGTGAACTTGTTTTTGCAGGTCATGTAAGGCAAATTTTGCAGGGGTTGCCCCTGCAGGAGTGCTGCAGCAGCAGAGGTGGTGGATGCTGCAGAAAGGTCACCCCACCATGCAGGTGCTCTGCTGGCTTACACACGGATCACTTGAAACTAAGTGGAGTCTTACCACTGATTTCAGTGGTCTTAGAAGAAGGGCTCAGTGTTGCACAGAAGGTACAAAGTAGATTAAGGGAAGAAGCTGCCTTTTTCACTACCGGGAAGTAGAGATCAACCCAAGTGGGCCATTCACTTGGAACAGTAATTCAAGCAATTATCACAAAAGTGATGCATTGTCTTCATTACAGCCTTAAGCTATAAAAAGCAAGGAACCCGTTTTGGTAGATGAATGATTTTGCTTCAAACACTGAAAGGTAAGTCAAGCTCAAAATTCAATCCAAATTGAGGTTCCATTTCTTCATTCTGTTGAAAACTATGTAGAAATTTTCTGACATAAAGTGTTCAAAATTATGTTAACAGATTTAAGAAATAGTTTTTTAAAAGGACAATACATAAAGATAAAAGGTATTACAGAATTAATATGTCCCACTGATGGATTTTTTTCCTCCCGTAATTTACTTGTGCTTACTACAACAAGCAAACAACTGTCACAACAACTATTTGTTAAAATGAATTGAAATCAGGGTCCCAAAGTTAGAGAAAGATATGACTTTATAAAATTATAGCATTATTGTTGGAAGGCAGCGATAGTTATAGAAGTCTGCTTCTTTAAATATACATTAACCAGAGCAAGAAAAAATACATACATTAAAAAAGTCAGTCCGTCACAGTTCCAGGAACAGGTTTTTTAAACAATTATTCTGGGCGGTAGAAGATCTCTAGATTTACAGAATGACAGCTTTACATCTCTGGCAACCCAAGGCAGTTTGGCTGTTGCAATAACAAATATTTATTTAAATGAATTCTTTCACTATATATGTACTTTCTACATCTACTCATCAAAAGCATCCTAAACTTATCGTGAAGGGACCTGGCTTCTTATGTGACTGTGACAGACCTCAACGTGACACATAGTGGTATGTATCCACCATCACAGCAATTTCTTTTTTTTTTTTTTTTTTTTTTCATATCTTTTGCCTTCTTGAAATGTTTATACCACCTTCCAAATTCCTGACATTTTGCTGCTGAGACATTTGCATAGTAAGTGCTGTTCACAATGGAAGAAATCATACTCTGTGCAAAAAGGGGAGAAGAAGAAAAATCTGTAATACAGAGCAGCACAAGTCAAAGCACAAATTATTTCAACTGTTGAAACCATTATATTTTTAGAGTTTGAGGACCATATTGCATTTTTAATCCTATCATCCAAAACCTTTTAAATGACTAACTAATTGAGCATAAAAACAAGCCAAGGTATACAGTAAATGGGAGCAAAAAAAAAGCAGATGTACTAAGGGAAGAGCAAAGTTACCAACCAAGAAACATCAGGCAATGGGATGGGCTCTGGACAGAAGATGCTAATCATGAAAGTGCATTTAGTTCATACTATTTCTGCTTTTAAATTTGATTGACCCTTCACATACCCACACATGTTTTCATGCATACAAATCCTACACTGACTCCAAAAATGCAAGAAATGCCCGAAGTTACTCACGCCCATTCCCTTTGTGCCACTTATCAGAGGGCAGACCCCAGAAAACTGTAGGATGAAAGTTTATCTGAATGACCTATTAATAGGATAAAATAAGGGGGTTTATACTAAAATGAAATACATAACAACCCAAAACAGACCCAGACTTGCTCTTCCTAAAGAGGGTATTTTAAGCGATTTGCAGAAAGAGGCTTATGAAAAGCTCTTATTGTCATATCTAATTCTGTAACTGAATATTAGCCGTAAAACAGACCAAAGGATGATAGAGATTATTTTTTCTCAAAGGTTCTCGAGGTATCAGATAGCTACAGTAAGAAATTTACCGTCTGCTCCGTTTTGACCAATTTTAAAATAGTGGAATTTACAATGCATAAAAATTTCAGTTCTAGTACATTCTTTTACAAAATCAATTAAGACTAAGCCTTGCAAAATGAGATAATGCTCCAACTTGAAAATTATCCTCAGTATATGATGTGTGAACAACAAAATTAGCAAATGTAATTTCAATAGACTGAACTTTGCCACCCTTTAGATTTCTATGTGGAAAGTAGTTACTTTTAGGTTAACTACAGGAACTGTCCAGTGTATTGAGAAAACAATGACAGCCAAGAAGACAAAGCCCTGATTATTATGTTTCCTCACTATTCAGCATGTAACATTTACCTATATTTGCGCTGTCCTAAAATCGATGTACAACATCAGCCCTTTGTTACACAAACTGCAATAACCACTAGAAGAAAGAGTTTGGAGTAAAATGCAATAAACACTACTATAAGTCTTCTTCTATAAGGCTAGTTCAGCTTCTGAGTAAAAGCACCTTGATTATTGACCTTAGTGAAGTTTATTATAACCATTTTCTAACGTAATACTCAGTAACAACCTATTTGTGGAGGCTCAGGACTGCTACAGTGAGGCAGTATTATTTATGCCAAATGTGGATACCCTCTACTCACTAGGCAGCTATTTTAATGTTTCTCTGAATCACCAAAATTCTTACCATTCCTTGATATTAATCCAGCATTTCTGAAATCAGCTAAAAGCCTTTTGTCAGTGGCATAAAAGGAGAATGAAATCTTAATAGACTACTGCAACTTTAGCCCGAATGACCTGAACCAAGCTCAGCTGAACCCAATTTCAATTTCCAATATAACAGCAGTATCATTAATGTCTAATATTGACAAAATTATTGTTTAAACTCTTTTACAGATTAAACCATTTCAAACACAGGCACATGATAGATAAGGCATGATTTTAAAAGTACTTTGAATCTGAACTGGTAAATTACATGAATGCACAGTTACTGTACATGCAAAACCTGCAGATCTGCATGTGCAAAATGGGGAACTGCACGTGTAATGGGCCACCATCCCATATTAGATTCTGAATATTTTATGGATGTCATTTAGACTTCAAGGTGGTTTTCTGTCATTTTACTCTGCCCCTTTCAGATGTCTTCTGCTTCCCAAATAATGTTAGTAAGCATGAAAATATGTATATTAATAATAATTTTAGTAAATGACCTATTGGTGATGAAGACATTTGTCTAGGATTTCCTAGTCCTCCCTTCCATGTCATTGCACAAGGAAGACATGCCAATGCCATGGCAGTTTGTGACATCCCCTGCCTTTTCAGGAATAAATTTAATGCAGTTACTTTATTTTACAACCAAATAGGGGACTGGTCTGTTTAAACAACACTGCTAGGAATATTAGCTTCTTTGACACAATGCGAATTTCAGGCTCTGATGGCTAGTATTGGGATTTTACTCCAGCTCTTCAAAGTAGGCAAGAAAAACCCCACAGACATTATGAACACATTTTAAAATGAAAATTAGCCTGCTTTTTCTTTGAGAATACTTCATGCAAACATTCAAGTGATATTACCTACACTAAGAATCCTCATCAGGAGGAATCAATGATTTATTTACTAATTCACTGAAGGCAAAATTTTACAAGACAGATAAAATATTACTACCTTGTTAACTCAGAAAATAACTTGACAACATTGAATTTCATTGTTTCTATGCTTTATTTATTACATTGTCATCAAACCTGCAGTCACATCAGTGCAGAGGGATGCACTTTGCTACAGGAATTCCTATATAATTCCTATTGCTGGAGAATTCCTGTATGTTTTAATGGCAATCTACATCTACAAAGGCTCACTATGCTTAGGGCCTAAAACTGAAGATTAACCTTATGAGTTAGTGGTCTTCAGAGATGCATGATCTAAACAGGAGGCATATTGAAGTTTTTCTTATTTCCCGGGTCATTACATGTGACAAGCTCCCCATGTCTTGGCTTATACTTATCAATAATCAAAATGAAAATGACTGTATTTGAAACACATCATATTCAGGTACTACTGTACATAGGCATTCCTTATCTGTGAGGCACAGAGGCAGACACTTTCATGTACAAGAATTACAAATATAAATATATTACACAAATATTCAAATGCATCACATTCATCACTCATAATCTGATTTATTTTCACACGTTGCAAAGAAAATTGATGGAATGCAAAAACTGATCACAGATTCGCAGTCTTAACATATCTCCTAGAAGTTTATCCTTGAAAGTAAGTTGCGAGACTTCAAGATCCCAAATTTTCCTCTTTCCCCTCTCTCCATCCCCCCAACCCTCAACCACATCATTTGCAGTCCTGTTCTGAGAATCAGGAGATCTCATCTGAAATGGTGCCACCTTCACAGAAATCACACTATTCTGGAATGATACCATCTGCCGCAGCCCAAGTGCTCTTTTTTTTAGCCAAATAAGTTAATTATAATTAGGCATCCAACAACTGTGTGAAGGTAGGGGTAGAATTCATTCAGAAGTTCAGCTGAGGTTCACCCAGCATAGTTTGAACCAAATCCCATTCTTACAGGAAGATTAAATACCAGAGATTTGAAAAACAGACACCATCATTTCTCAAAAGATGTTGGGGAACTCCCTGGGGAAATATCTTAAATCTCAGCCAGAACTCTTTTCATATGCCCATCAAATAAAACCCAATAAAACGGTAGCATCAGACACCTTTCGTATTGTGCCAGAATTTAATGCAAGGTGCATCCTGCAAGACGTGGGAAGGACCCAAGCCTTTCGTGCCAGCTAGTTGCTGCAGCCACAGCTTCAGGTGCTGTGAGGGAGGCATTTCTGAGTCACTGCCTCCAACACTGCTCTCCAACCATGTGAAGTATTGTTCGATCATCGCTAAAAGTATACTGTTGTCCTTTTTGCAAACCAACAAAAACAATGTTAATCAGGTTAATTCAATCATCTAAACCAAAACTGTTCATGCTTTTCTGCCAAATCAACCAACCACAGCAAAATCTGTTATCAGTGATTGCTCAGCTTCCAGTCAAAAAAGCTTTTAACCCCCACAGTCCCAAAACTTCCCCTAAATAACCTTAAAATTATTTTTATATGGGCAGAATGAGGTTGTTTTCATGCCTCATGAAGGGGTAGTTGGGCTGCAGTATTTACACAGATCAAATACGTGCTAACAGACTTAGCAGAGAGTAACAGACACAGCAGCTTCCTGAAACAACGTGGCTAAATTAAATATCGGGTGTTCCTTTGCAAATGAAATATTTCCCTCAAAAGGAGCATTGTAACCAAAACTTATTTGGGCCTTTCAGGTTGTTTAACTAGGGAAAAAAAAATCCAGGCTTTTTGCAACTCATTCATCGGTGTTCAAAGCTTCAAGCCTGCTCAGTGGAAGGGGCAAGGGCTGCAACAACTTATTTACACAATTATCTAAATACGATTAAACAGCTGATGGACAAATATTAAACTGGAAAATGTATAGTCATTTCAGCTTAATGTAATCCTCTTTCTGTAAACACCCAAGATGATTTTTTTTCAACCAGAACAGTCCTGACATCTCATAAGCCTAAGGGTGAATAGCAAGAGATTGTTTTTGATAGTTATAAATATTCAAAAGACATGCAGACCATCTGCTTTCATAATACAGGTAAAGCAAGACTGAAATGGTGACTGCTGTATAAAAATGGTTCTTTTAACAAAGTCTTCCTCTCCTCGAAAACTATAAAGACAGATGTCAAAAACTGTTTACACAGGGTAATCAGGAGCGTGCAAAATGTAATATTCCTTTTACACACAGTGCTTGCTAAAGAGATTTTTTTTTCTTTTTCTTCCCATCTGTGTGTTGCAACACATTTCTACAAGTTAAAAACATTTTTTCAAACAGAGATCTCATGAATACCCAAAAACATGCTATCTGGTTTCTGAATGCTAATTAATTTCAACTAAGGAATCTGATTTTTTTTTTCTGTAGGAAGGAATGCATGCTTTTGAAATGGAGTACTCCAACAATAACAGACACTGAAAACAGAGCACCCCACAAGTTTAATTTTGCACTAGTTTGACACTGGCTATTTTCACAATTGTTTTACATTCAAACCTGCATCTGCTAAATCTGTCTATAAGACAAACAGAAACTATTCTCCTGCTTTTCAAATGAGATTTTATTTGTTTTACTATATATCAAATTTTTCACTATAAAGCCTTGTAACAACATAATGGTTTTGTCAAGTGGTAAGTAGAAGATACCTCAACTTCCAAGCAGAATATGAACAGGGCTGCCCATAAACCCTACAGTCAATTTTCAGAGCTGAAACACTAATCTTGACAGTAACCTTTTAATGTATTGTATTAATGGCACAGAGGCTTTAAGCACCTTTTTTATAATTCTCAATAAAATGAACATTTACTGAACAATCTGTCAAACTACTGTCTCCATTTTTTAAAGCCAAACTTTTAAGGCTCTATTCTATTTTGTCTTCCATAAATCCTCCACTTTACGTCCCTAGACACCAGCAGGTAGCATGTTCCAATGCTGCAACAGTTTAAAAAAAAAATAAATAAAATAAAGGAAAAAAAGAGAAAAGCTATGAGCCTTTGTCTCTAGACCTAGTTTGAATAGTATTAAAATTGCAGAACAAAACTTAAAGATTTCGGGTGGAGGAGAGACCTTTTCATGAAGGACAGAGGAACTTTATTTCCCCGATCCTAGCCACCACCAGTGGCTTTTGTTTGCGTAGAAATCGCAAGCATCAGTTTTAATACCAGCCAAACTCTTAGTAGTGCTTATTTCTCAGGAGACTCTATGTTAACATTTTTCAAATGAGAAGGGAACATTCAAGCCCCAACCGGATAACACAAGATTATCCCCAAATCAAAGATTTTAGTCTGCCTGAGCCTACACCAGCCCACATACTGCAAAAACCCAACCAGGGCAAAATGTTATTCCTAATGTTCTGTTACGGCAGAGAATTATCACCTGCCACTCCAAATAAAAGCAGACCAAATATATCCAGCCACTAGCTGTTTTTTGGACAAGGAATCATGACATGGACAGTTTAATTGCATATGAAGAATTATGTTAAATTCCTTGGTCCATTACCTTGAACTATAGCAAGTAATGCAATGGAATTTGTCGTCATATGCCCTATAAAGACATAGGATAAGGGGAAAACCCACAGATGGACGGAAAATAAAAAAACTTTTGTTTGTGCCTTTGGCATTGCACTTGGATGGCTATCTGACCTCCATACTGTTGCCAGGGTCAGGCAAAGTAAGGATCTGCATGGCAAATGCTGGTCATATAAGTTAAAACTGCCGAAAGGCAGATTTAAATGACAGCACAAGCTTTTCTTCCAATACCTGAGCATGTCTTTCCTCCTTTCTCCTGTCGGTGTATAGCCTAAGTTATCTCCTCCTCCTTTTCTGCCTTATGTTATCTTTAAGTATTATAAATGTACATATTAACATAAATGGAAAGCTACATTGAATGCAATGAGAGAAGATATTAAAAAAAAAGAACCCAAATCATATACATATATATATACACACACATATATTTATGTATGTATAGAAATATACCCACACATGAGAAGATTCTTAAAATCAGAAACGAGGATCCGACATCTGAAGGAACTGATCCTTGCACTATTTTTACCATTTTGTAATGTAAATTCCCAGTTGCTGCCTGACAGAGCAGCATTCTCCCAGTGTTTTCCAAGCATCTCCCACTGACGGATACAGATAAAGCTCAAATAAAAAGCTGCTTCCCAAGATGCTAGTCTTATATCTACAAAGGTTAAAAGCTTAAAAGAAAGAAAGGTAGGTAGGTGGGAAATGTTAATTCACGTTTGAAGAACTTCATAACTGCTTCACAAGCTTTATGGCATAGTGCCTTAGCATTTAATAAAAAAAAAAAAAAAGAAACCAAAATAAGTCATAATCTCAGCCTATAAAAGATAAGGAGACATAAGACATTTTTGTCTTCATTATCAGATGTCCAACATTAATCTTTTTAAGAATCCTGATTTTTATTGCACTCTATTTTTAAATGGTAGGTATTTAGCAGTAGAAGTCCTGGCGAAACCCTTCCTAAAATCAACCTGGATAAAATATAAAATGCAACCCAACCAATATTTAATAAGTTAATTCTTGATTTACTTCACAGAATGAAAATGGTCCTGTATTTTGAGGGGTGTATTATTACACTCTAAGATTTTGATTCTTCAAGTGCCTTTGCCGGAAGAGCTTTGAAACCAGAGAGGTCCATAGGTAAGGAAAGCACTATCCATTTTAGTCAGAAATCTGCTTAAAAAAGCTGTTATGAAATTACTAGATTGCTTTAAACTGCTCTTTTACCTTGAAACAGGAACGCACATTTTCAAAGGCTCTCCCCATTGTTCCTACTTTGGTGCCTGTCACAAAGCCATCCTGGGGAGCACAGGCAGAATTTCTGATGGATGAAGACAAACTCAAAAGCCATGCTCCAACCATGGCAGGACTTTAAGTCCACAGGATCACAGATGAGCTACTCCAGGGTCAGCTCCGTCCTTCCTTCCCAGTCCTGTGCTGTGGCAACAAGGTCCTCAGCCCCAACCATCTCCCTCTCCAGCCTGCTGCTGTTCCTGTGCTGGGCAATGCACTACATGAAGCCTACGTGCCTACGCTCACCCCTTCTCCTGAGGACACAAGGAACGAGACTAGGGGAAGCTGGAGCCCAGGATGACAATTCAGATCATGCACAACAGATGTGGACAGGGCAAACCAGCATTTCTTGTACAGGAATAAAGGCTGGGGTAGGTGGGGCCTTGGAGATCTCACAGACTGATCTGGTGAAAATCCAAAGTAAGAGAAGCCTTCAGCCTTCCTCTCAGGTGGATTGCTTTTATTTCCAACCACTCTGTTCCAGCCAGGTCAGAATGTTTCTGACTTGTTTCCTATCTGGAAATGCTAATCCTAATGCACGTGCCTCCAAATGCTATCCTAATGCAAATGCTTTGCGTGATAGGGGACAGTTTAGACATATTAATGCATTAAATGCAGCTTTGGGCACATAAAGCTTCTCCACAAAAATGAAATATATACATTCTCCTGATAGAGATGTTGGTAGTTGTTCTATCTTCAACCAACTACAATGGTTATTTTCCACTACAGTTTTGTAAAGGGCTCTTCAAAATTGCTTAACATTATCCACCATGTTAAGGAAGATTTCCTTTCTGGGAAATAGGACATGATTTTCAGTGTCTTCTCAGATTCCACTGTTCTGCTAGGCAAAGCATCAGATGTCTGGCATGAAGTTGAGCCCTAAGGCACAATGTCCAGACAAGAAGTCATCAGACTCAGTAGCACTAACAGTTGTCTTGCTGAATTTCTTTTGGTGTTTAGGATAAATCCTTTCTTTGATGTCTTTTCCTACACAAGTTTTTGCAGATTTTTATACCAAAAAGGACAGTTTTGAGCATCCATTTGGACTCTACATAAACAGAGACCTTAGAAGTTCACCTAGCAATTTCTGAATTCAGGCAAGTTACCTGTGGCTGACCTAGAGCAAACATCTGATATTGACCTGAAGACTTCTTGTGCTGGATCTTTCACCACATCCCATGGTAATCTCTTTCACTAGATATGTACCTTTTCCCTTTTTTAAAATCTTCTTTTTAATGTAGGACTAGGTTTCAGTTTGAACTTCATTGATTTCCGCTCCTAGTCAGTGCATCTCTCATGCCTCTGATTGCTTGCTTAAATACCCCTCTAGTGCCAAATGTAACATCCTCTGCCTATCCTTTGTTTAAATGGTCAAATGTCAGATTTATTGTTTCAGGCCACGTGCCTCTTTATGAGCCACCTGTACTTCTGATTATTCTTAATCATATAGACCCAGAGTCAGTGAGGATATTTATGCTGCCAAAAGCACATCAACCAACTTCTTTCTGTCCTGAGAAAAATGTAAAAATTTGCCAGGAGAAAAAGAAGTTATAGCATGAAATTTGCTATGGATTCTTAACTTCTGCTAAGTTAAATTATGTGAAGGTGACATTTTAAGCAGCTGTGTTAGCCAAGATACTAGTTTCGCCTCTGTGTTGCTGCCTTTCACTGACAAGAGTTTGTGAAAAGTATAGATGCTCTGAAGAATTCATAAAAAGATGCAAAACTCAATGACAGTATCTCAAAAGAGAAATTTTCAGCTAGCCTTCCATGTGGGATATGCACATGCACTTTTTGAGGGTCTATTTATTCAAAATTTTATCTTAGTTACCCCTTATACTAAAATACATAAATTTTAAAAACGTAGCTAGGCTTAGCACACAAAGCTCCTCCTTAAAAAAAGTGCAGAATAAGGAATACAGCTTTAAGAGCTTGGGGACATACTAGCTGTCAAGTATACGTTGGTGAGATTTTATTGTGATACATAGATACACATACATAAACAAACCTACACAATTCTGTGAGAGCCTAGATAAACTGATTCAAATACAAACACACTAGGCAAACTTCAGGAGCTGAAAGGCCATTGACACTAATGTCCTTCACATGTGCCTCAGTATTTCATCATCACAAAACTTATTCTTTTCCACAACAGTTTTCTAAAAAGTATCAGATCCTTTGGAAAGGTGGCACAGGTTCTGCTTTAGCACAGCTCCCCTCCTCTTCTGGTGCAAGCTTATGAAAGAACTGCAACTCTCAGTGTAGGAAATCTTAGTACTTAAAAAGTAAAATAAAAAATAATTAAGAGACAGGAGAACCTTTCATGTGTTCCCACCTCTGGGGAACAGAAGTCTTCCCTTCTGAGTAGTTTATTCCATGGCTTGGAGTGAGGCAGGTCTGAGGTTGCAGCTGTCCTGAAAAACCTGTCCTCTGATCACTGTGGCAAGGCACCAGGGGAATCTGATAATTTGTGCTGCTCTTAAAGAAGTGTCCAAGGAAAGAGAGACAAAGCTCACGCCTCAGATTTTCCTACCATGTTTTTTGGAAATAAAAAGGAAGAACCTAATTATTAATTAAAAAAGAAAAAAAAAAAGTGGAGAAGGAAGCACACTTTGAGGGGTTTGCTCAGGTTCTGTTTGAGAAATGCATCTCTTTTCTTCTGAGTGACGGTTAGAGCCAAGCACTGCAAGGATTCTGGTCTGACAAGGTGAGAGTTGCTCGTCTCTTAGCACTTGCCTCTCCAGTAAGTGGGTCCTGCTTTGCTTTCATTCCTGTCAGGTAAAAGATTATTACCAATTCAAGTAATTCTCTCAAGACGCATGTTTATGCCTACACCCCTGCGTCCCCTAACACAGACATACCTCAGCTTTAAATCTGCTGACAGCGACACTACAGTATCTACAGAATTCGCTCAGTTTTTGGGTAGGTTGTATAACCACACTGATCTCTGTGCCTCCCACCACTGCTAGTAATAACTGAACCAGTGAGGGAAGGTCTCTGCAAACCAGTCGCAGCAGTGATTAAGACGTAGACATACGTATCTCCTCGCCCTTTAAATAGAAGGCTTAATTGGCGATGTGGATAGCAGCTTCCTAATGGACAGAAATTAAACTCCATTTAATTCCTGAGCAGACACTTCCAATGCACAAGGTTTACCACACATTTGGAGCGGGGAGGGAGGGGGGAAAGAAGGAGCTGCACGCACAACTCACTCTACCTCTGACAATCACCGAGGAAAAGCAACATGAGGACCAGAATGGCATAAGTGTGGCAGGTGTGAATTGACCTGCACTGGCAAAGCTGCGAGCTGGGAAACTTGCAAATCACATGGTTGTGCAATACTTGGCTCTAGTCGGTGCTATCATGTTCTTTATTAAAAAAAAAAAAAAAAATCTTAAAGACATGTACATCAAGTTAAGGGATTAACTGTCAAGTGACATTACTGAAACAGAGACAATATATTTCTTTATTGTTAATGAAATTCAGTTAAAAGTGAAGGAAGTGATAAAGAAAGTACTGTTTTGTAATGTATTTTACATAAGAACGTAATATAGAAAGGGAAGTGCAATTAAATCTTAATGTGGACTTTTTTATTTTTAGTTTATCATCTGGTTTACATTTTGAGCCCCTTTGCAGCAGTAAATTATGCTGGCATTTCTTAGGGAATAACTGCCATGTTAATTTAGTTTAATAAAATAACTGACAGAAAAGGGGGAAAAGAAGTAAGAAGAGACAGTACACCCCACACATGCACTCCTTATCTTTAGCTAAGTATTCAAATGCTTTCTATATGAATTGTCCGTGGTCCAACTCCAGCACCATGTAATAATACAATACATTACAACACAGTACAATACAATCTTGGGTTTCTGTAGCGCCCTTCATGCAAGCATCCCAGGGTGCTTTACAATCATTATGAGTTAAAATTAAAACTGAAGCACATACAACTCCTAATAGAATCATTTAAAAAATGCTAAACAGAACAAATAACTTTTAAGTCTAGATTTAAAAGTCCCAACAGCCAGAGCTTTCCTTACTTCAATTGGCAATGAGTTCCAAAGCTAGGGAGCAGAGCGACTAAAGGCTCTCTCATGTTATGTTAAAGGATCTCTCATGTTGTTTATACTTGTGCAGTACTCTACAGCCAACAATTTGACTATAAGAAGAAAAAAAAAAAAGACTTATTTGCAATCTTGCTTTAAAGAACACTGGAGGAGTGCTTGTTAACCCTCTAATAAAGTTATAGTAAAAAATAAATAAATCAGGGTTCACACTCACCCACAACTGCGTTAAGAAGTATATGAGAAACACGAATGAATGAATGAATGAATGCAGACTTTCGTAGCAGTTCATTACTTGACTGCCTCTTAACCCACTAAATGTAAAAAGAAAAAAAACAACTATGGTTTTATATATATATATATAAAAGAAGAACATCAGTGCAAACATTTAAAATGTAAGTTATTCTATATACCATTCTCAGGACCACTGAATGAAAACAGAAGTTGAGTAGGGCTCAGTTCTACAACACATGCACATTTTAGAAGGAAAACATACCAGAAGAAAATGTGCTGTGTTCCTTTTTTATTCTGTCACTTCCCTAAAACTTGAAGTCCATATGATGCAAATAATTTTTCACATGACATAGTTCTCAAAATTGCTGAGATACAATCCCAAGTGGTTAGCACACAAAGTGGGGAGCACAGTCCCAAGAATTTTATTCCTTTAAAAAGCATGAATTTTGTACTTTGTTCACGGGAGAGCCGGGCAAAAGACTGCTGTTTACATCTCCATACAGCTGACTTCAGGGGTGTAAAAAAAAAAAAAAAAAAACAAAACAAGTATCATCCCTCTATTGGACAATTCTCTGCTTTTGCAGAAGCAGAAAGACAAGAACTCACGACAGAACAGATACTAAGGGACACGCTGATATGTTACAGAGTCCTCCGAAGTCAGAAACCGCATTTATTTGAGAAATAAGTTATGTTCCCCTCCTCTTCCCCACAATAAGGCAGGCCCCACTGGAAAGTGACTTTGATGTCCTCATCACAGTTAATACTAATGAAGAGGCAGAAAAAAAAACTTGTTTTTTCCTTTAACAGAGCACTGCCCAGATAAAATGGTTGTAGACTGACGCAGCTTTAGTGCTGAGAGTGTCTAGATACATCTAAAGAACATAAATCAGAGCAAAAAATCAGGCAACTGAAAGGTTGAGTGTCCTGCTAACATTCTCGCACACCTCTACCGACCAGCGTGTTTCATCCTCCCCATCCCGTCAGCAACAGGCTCTGTACTGCCCGCTCTGTCTGGATGACTAAAAGTCATGGGCACAAATTCTAATAGTTAATTGAAAATGTTTAAAAATACAGATACCACGTTAGCTTGAAGAGACATCAGAGCAAATGCTCTTGAGCAACTGAGGGGTGGGTTGAAAGGCCCTGCCTGCCAAGACCTGAGCCCAGGCCCCCAAGGATTTCCTTCCCTGAAATAATTAATGACATCTTTAAAATCTAAAGTACAGTAACTTCTAAAGTAGAAAAAGGAGCTGCATTCCTTACTCACATTATTAATTATTGAGGGGGGGACGGGAGGAGGAGGAGAGAAGGAGAGCAGAGAATCACAAGCAACAAAGAAATGCAAGGACTTGATCTCAGGTCTAGGCACGTAAAATTGAGAGGGGAGGGCAAAAAACACCTTTCAGTTTTGTCAAGCATGAATTAAAAATTGCTCATAAAACGTATGCATTTTGGCAACCCTTAATAGCTAATTCCTTGATTATTTATAGGTCTGGAAATTTTACTTTTAGCAAATGCAACTTTTTTCAGTTGGGATTTTGGAGGGATGGGGCGGGGGGGTCAGAACAGCAGCCAGGAAACGCCAGAGGATTTGTGTTACGCTGCTCGTTTGCTATGATGGCCAGGTGCCTTCAGATCAGGGGAACCAAGAAACACGGACGTTCTGAGCAAGCTTTCTGCCTGGTGTCTCTGCCAGATCACAGAAAGCCTGCACAATGTCTGCATAAAACAGCACACAAATTCAGGGCAGGATGTTTGAATAAAAAGGAAAGTACATAATCTATATTGTGCCTATGTCAGGTGCAGACAGTCATTCACTACAGCACAGAAGTTTGATCAAAATGCAGTCAGGATAGCTCTACTGATCACAAGTGCAAAACTATTCAGACTTTGGGATATACCAGCACTTGGTCTGTGTGCACATACACAGATATGCAATGTAAGCGCATTTACCTCCAACTTAAAAAATTCGATTCCCTCATCATCAAGAGCAAAATTATGTAAAGGATATTACAGACCGGGGTGGGGGGGGAGGGGGAGTGTGTGCACACAATTATCTTAAAAAAATTCAATACAGTAAAACAATGCATGTAAATTATTATGTCCGTAAGTATCACAGACTCTGGCTATGTTCCACGGAAATATTGCATGTCCCCTACAAAATATTTTAAAACCTAGTAAACCATGAGATTCAGATTCTACTACACATCGGGCCTGGATTTTCTCATCTGTAATGCACTGGTTATTGGTTGTCCTGAGAGTTAGGCTAGCTATACTGGGGGGGAAGAGAAAGAACAAACACCTTGCTTCATAAGACCTGCTTTTGCAGTGGTTTGATGAAGTGCAAAAAACCCCAAACAAACCTCAAGAAACTGAAGCCTGTTTGTGAATACTAACAACAATCATTGAGAAAATCTTTCTGTTGAAAAAAAAAAATAAGGTGAGATAATACCAGTAGAAAACTCCATGTCATTTGATCACTGCCACATTTTCAGAGCTGTGCCCAGATGCTAATTAATCTCTACAATCTCTTCACTTGGTAGGTGACTTGTTATCTTCCTTTCATGGGAAAGGTTACAGGAACTCAAGATAAGGGGTACATCTAAATGGTCAAAAGCACACAGTGAGTTTGTTCCAGAATTATCAAAATAATTTCCAGCCTCTTCTCAGGCCAACAGCCCATCTTACTCTCCTCTCCCTCATAAAAGCTTATCTAACTACATATATAGACACACAGAGAGAGAGAGAGAGAGAGAAATTCAGCAGGGATAAAACAAAACAAAACCTCACTAATATCAGTATAAATACATCCTGCAATATTTCAGTTATTTTAACTGTGGAAGTAATAAAAGACTTCTGCACTAAAAACCAAAACAGAGCAAAACTTCACTGAAATTGAAGTATGAAAATGCTAGGACTAAGGCTGAGTAGAGAGATGGAAGGACTAACATTAAATAAATGAATGCAACAGGCCTGCCTGATCACTTTAGAGCAGCTCCCAACAGACTGAGGTAGAGTAGAGCTTCTGTGTAAGGGGTTGGAAATAAGAACTGATGGTAGAACAATTTCTTTACAACCTTTTAGAGACTGAAGAGCCAAAACAGGAGGGAAATGAGATCTAGGCCACTCGCAAGATGCACCAATTTAATGGAATGCACAAGATGACCCAAAGTTGAGCCCTAGATTAAATTGCAAGTTGCCTTCCCCCTCAAAAGAGGTCTGGAGATTAAGCAGAAATGAAGCAAGCCGTGCGTACCAAATGTGAGAAGTCTTTCAACCGGTCCCTGCATATGCTGCTAGTCCTTAGCAATAAAATCTGCACAGCCAAGGTAAAGCATGAAAATACTCACTGCAGGACATAATTCAGAAAATATTTGTCTTTTCCATGTTAAATTTGCAGTGTCCTTTTACCTTGCCTATTTGATACTAAAAAATTTGAGGCCAAAGCTCTGTCCCGATGCTTGTGATTCCACGGCAATTCAGAAACATGCATTTGCTCTGGTCCGTCCCGAGAACTCAAATCAACAGGGATTCCCCATGATGCCAGCTCACATAACAAGTGATAAACCTGGCCTTCAGGGGTGGCCGCAGCAGTCACGGAGTGAGACAATTACAGTAGCTTCAAAAGAGACCATGTATTCAACTCCGATAACGAGAGCAAGAGTTGCAGTTGTATTTACTGAGGAACACACGAAGAGTTCATACCTTTATGTCACAAGATTTTAGCTGGACAAGAAAGCAAACGGCAAAAAAAAAAAATAAAAGAAAAAAAAACCACTCAAGCAGATGATGCTATTAAGTCTTCAAGACTCTAGAATTAAGACAAACTGGATCTCAAACTTTGTTTGCTCACATATTCTCAAGCCATTAAACATATCTGCACTATAAAAATAGTTTGCTCGGGTTTTTTTCCAGTACATAGAATGTCAGTATTCTGAATACATATGAGCAATTTTTTAAGACACAAAATGAAAGATTGATTAAGAAAACACAGTAAATTCTAAGTGATGATGATGATTCTCAGTTTTCCATGCTTAAATGGGGTTTTGGAGATGCCACGCATTGAGCATAGCAACTTAAATACGTTACAAAAAAATCCTTCTGTACCTACACAAAACAGAGTATTGCTAATGACAGTGACAAAAAAGAGAACTACTCTCATTTCCACTTTGAGTCATTTCTCTGTGGTTAATAAATTATATCCATAACAGTGTTAATAAGTTATGGTACAGTGTCACTGCATTAGTTTGCATTTGTGATGAACCACTTCATATGGCATTACCTATGCCCGTGGAAGTACACAACAGCAGAGACCACTCCTCTGCTCTCAGAAGAGCCTCCCATGCTGGCACTTTGATGGACCCTCTAAAGAAACATTGCCTCCTGACTTCTGCCTTGCTCTTACTTCTCACCCCTGTTGCATTAGCACACCACTGCGGGGCAATTGACAAACTTTAATACGTTTAATAAAACACAGACACTCTTAAATCAGTGTCCCTCCCATATGAGCAATATACAATGAGTTATTAGATAGGCAAATACAGGAAGTATTCAGATTACTTTAGTCATGTGAAAAGGACATTGTCAGATCAATGCATGCTCCCTCAAGCTCCCAGAGGGAAATGGGAAGGTTTAAACTGACTCACAGGCTCTTGATTGACCACTATAGCTGCTTGTTTTTCCAAAAGTTAAGAATAAATAAATGTATTTTTAAGCTTAATGTTATTTGGTCTCTAAAGAAAAAAGAAAAGCAGAAGCTGTTTAAATTCTTGCAACACAACTACTGCAGTGCCGGTGAAGATAAAGAGATTACAAAAGCAATAAGCATGCTTTTAACAACGGAAAGAAGCTCACGGCTTTAAATATATTATTTTATAAACAAAGAAGTGGAAAACAGTAAACAAACAGCCCCAAATCAGAGTTCTGTAATCTGGGGTTTTGGTCCTCTCAAGCACCAAGTTCAAGGGCGGTTATTAGGCATGATGTTTTTTGTCCATTAAAATTACTAGACAAAAATTCAGTATAGTTTAAAAACAACATTTAAAAAGAGTGTAATTATTGAATTGTCTCCAGTACTGTGATACCGTCTCTAGTGAAGTATTTTAAAAATTTTTCTGCTTCGTTATTGCATCATCTACATACGTGCAGAAGCTGCTATGTAAAACACAATGTCCAAATAGAAATGAAATATTCTATCTCTATAGAATGTACTTGCTTTCCACCAGTATCAAGTAAAAACTAGCACTACTAGATTAAAATGGAGAAAAAACCCAAATTATCTGCAGCCTCCATAAGCCAGCAGTGCAAAAGCTCACAAGCTTTTATAGTAGGTATGAACAAGATAACTTCATAGACATATTACTGGAATGGTTTGCAACCAGTGAAGATAATTGTGATTATTTCCACTTCAAAACTTCCTATACTGGAGCCACATCACTGAAAATAATCTAACCATAGGGGAAAAAAAAGTGATGAGAAAACAGCCTGCTAACATATATCTGCTGGAAAAACAGACAGAGAAAGAGAGTAGCCCTCTATAGATTAACTGAAGTCTTTCGGAGACAAAGACTCCAATATTCTGAGCACAAGAAATAAAATCCCCATAAAAATACCTTGACTTCCTTAATTTCCTTTTTCCACTCCCTACCACAACTATCATCGTTTACTTGTATACTCAATTTGTCTCCACTGCACCACAACAAAATACTTCTTAAAATTTAAAAGGTAAAAATAAATACGACGTTCCCACCACAGCATCATTGGACCCCATGCTGCGCAGAAAAATAAGTTGCGCCTTAACAGTAATTGGACAAAAGGATGACAAAAAGAATGGCAAAAAAGAACAATATGACTAAGGCTTGAGGAAAGCATCAGTTCAATATTTAGCAATGCATAAATTGAGGTTTCATTTTTGTTTAGGTATATTTTGATTAGAACTAATAAATAGCTGATTTTCCTTTGGTTGTTTGCAACAACAACACATCATCCAAAGAGCTTTATTCTTTATTCCCTTCTCATATAGCATGCCAAAGACTGTCTCATTTTACGAATTAGCATTTAAAACTACTGTAGGTTATCTAACAAGCATTCAGATTCAATAGTACTTTTGACAGCAGTAAGTAAAGAGTCTTTTAACATCTTGAATACATGTGCTTGAAAAAAGTAGTTACATCAAAGCAGTTCAAAGACTGAAGACAAAAACCAGTTAAAATCCAGTTTGCTGTGAGACAATTTTAGTGTGGTGTAAACAACCTTTCACGACTCCCCACGGGAAACATTGCAAGACTATGTTCAAAATGAATCAGGCATATTTATAAAGATCATGAAGTGGTCAAATGAATTTGCATTTTTGGCAGATTCACTCCAAGGGTACTACTTGCTACAGTCTGTAGAAATCTCAAATCTCACATCAGCGTTGCCTACAGTGCTTTATTATTTATTACATGTTATGCTAAGTACCTGTGAAAGGGGACATTCCTTGGCCAATGAACTCTGGTTCATATCCTTCAGTAAGTCCTTCAGAGCATTTCTTACTGTTGTGTGAGACCATTGTTCAGGAGGCAAGTCTTCTAGTTTAGGGCAACTATTTGAAGCACAGATTAGAAAAGGGATTATTACAAGATTGCATCCTGCTGCAGAACATTCCTTTAAGACAGACAGATTTCATTTTGCGCATCAAGCAGATGCATCTGGAGATTGCTCTCGGTCTCCTGATTGTTCCGATTAGTTAATTACTTTATACAACACATCTGCTGTATTGATGCATGAATTATACATCAGCTGCATGTGGCGACTATTTTTTCATGTTACTTCTACCTTCCTGCTCTGATGCGCTTGGTAAAACAATTTAAGGTGTAATGCTTTCTCACGACTGATCATGAAAAGCATTAATATATTAACCGCTTTTTTTCTTTTTTGTTACCGTGAAATTTAAGAACCTAGACAGCAACAATAAGTGTGAGCAAGTCATTCTTTTACAAAATGCACACAGATGGTACTGTTCATGATATGCAAAAATATTTTTCTCTTAAGTAAACTTTATGTAAAATGCCTTCTTGTAATGCATCATTTAATTGACTAAAATGCAGTATAGTTTTAATGAGATATCCAAAGAAAATCTATGTATCAGAGCTATAAAAGTTTTCCGCAATAGTATACTGTGAGTTAAAGAAGAATTAGAGTAACAAAAAGGAATTTAGATAAGCCTTTGTACTTCGAGCACACAGCACAGTGGGAATTAAATACAAGCAATATTAACAGTACGGGCTGACAAGTAACAGTTCACATCCCAGAACTGGTATGCAACTTACCTGTGTAACTGGATTTTCAGTGTGACCACATGATACACATCTTGCAGCATGTCTGCTACTGTAGCATCAGGGGCATCTGTCACATAGGAGAGTGGAACTGGATTCCACTTCCCAACCTGGATAAGCCCTGTGGGATTTTTATTTTTTGGGGAAAGGAGGAAGGGAAATGGGCAGGAAAAAAATTAAAAAAATAAAATAATAAAAAAAAAGTAATTTACCTGTTAATTCCTAGGGGCAAAAAAATAAATAAATTCTGATTTTAACAAGATAACCACCTTTGTTTCTAGCCTCTTAAATCTGGCAAAACAAAAGAACACCCCTCCCCAAAAACCCCCACCCACACACCATCAAGGATATGCTTTATCTATATTATGAAATTATACAAATGCATTAGAGATTTTTTAATATGTATAGAAGTGTATTTTCTTAAGTTCCCATGAATCAAATAGGACATGAAATAAAAGTTAGCATTCTTCCTAACAAATTAGAAAGGATTTTGCAATGCAAGGATTGAGGAAACACACAAACAAACAAACAAACAAAAAAACCCAAAAAAAAACCCAAAAACTTTGCAGTCTATAAAACCATCAGGAACAAAATAAAAGAAACAGAGCTGGATATTCAGTCATAAATGCAAGTTGACTCTCAACAGTCCATCTGCTCAAATATGCTTTACACTTCCTTGTGGATCCTCAGTGGAGCAGATTATTAAGGTCAATAAGCATACTAATGATTCAGTTGAAGTCTTTTTTTTTTCTTTAAACAACAAAAAAAGAAGCTACCTCCACATTCCCCACGAACAAAACATGCGCTAACTAAACAAAAATACATTAAGGGAAAAAAAAATACAGAGACTGAATCTGCAAGAAGTTTAAAAAGTAAAACCTCCGTCGCATTCCTGGAAGAAATCCTGCCCCTCCCCCAAGACCCCAGAAACAAACATAATTCATTGTACAATTTTGTAGTCTTATTTACCTTTTGCTTGGGCAGCAGAGCTGTGAGAATATCCAAGTGACAGCAATGCCATTTCAATCAGCTGGTTAAAAAGCATATCCTTCCTCACCAACACAAATTCTGCATGCTCCTCCTTAGAATCATACTCAATGGCATTTTCATAATGTTCCACTACACAGAAAACTGGAAGCATACTTCCTATTAAAAAAAAATTAAATTTAAGGCATTAAACTTGAGTTATAGTAGAGTAGGTGGGTCTATACAGTGCTATGTAAATAAAACCTGTACGAACAGGCAGAGGAGGCATCAAGAATCATCACAAATATTTGACAAACATATTCCCTGAGTCCTTTCCCTCACTCTCCCCCAAAAAAGAGAAAGTTCTACAAAACACACATCTCTCTGAAAAGCAGAAATGCAAATTTATCTTGCTTGATCAGATACAGATTAAAAAATTACCTCTTATAGAAATAACAAGGTTGACTGAAGAGAAGGTGATTCTCTCTGTCCTGCCTGATTTGTTGTGAGTAGCAGGCAGCATAAGAACCTAAATACATACTGCAGATGTCTTCACTGTAAGCCATTTTAGTACCAGCTACATAATTTTGTTCGTTAACATTAAAACTTTCTTAGTCCTGCCAAAAAATATTTAATTGCCTTCACCATCAACAACAAATCACCTTGCGTGTTATACATTTGCTCTGAAAAGAGTACACAAGGAAACACGGCAAAAGTTAACACTAATTCATGCTTCATTCATTGAGTGCACTTGAGCACTACTTTCACTCGCATCTTTAAGAAACAAAACATTATTTCAATGCCATTTTAAGAAGTGTACCTGCAGTTCAGGCTTTTTCTTTTTTTTTTTTTGTCACCTCCTGTACTTTACACTCCACATTTCTGGTATTCATTGCTATTTCGGTATGCCTGAAAGTAATTACCAATTTCCAGTTTTGTAGCATCATACGACAAATCCTTCCCTATGCTGCACAGAATACTAAGTAAACAACATTTTTCCCTTTTTTGGCTTTTTTTTCCCCTCATCCCTCACTTTTGATAAGAGACAGAGAAGTAGCAAATGACCCAGGCTGTTTTAAGGACAAAGTTTCTCCCAGCAACCAGATTTCTAGACTTTGTGAAAATCCCTCCCGGCCTCCCAGACCGACACAGATGACACAGTGACCTCAGACCCACAGTTTCAGGGCCCAGTCTTCTCCTGCTGTCTCCAGCAGTGCAGGTTAGGATCTCTTAATGAGAGAAAGCAAAAGGGTTAAAAGCAGATGTACAGAACTGTCTTATGGCAGCCTGCCAGGGGGGGATCATCTTTAGCATAAATGATGACAAGGGTTATTTTAACAGGGCACCCAGGAACTCCAATTAGTCCTACAATGTTAATGCCTCCATAACCACTGCCCTCTAGACTTACGGAAACCTCTTAACCTGCTAAGGTGCACCAGACATATCACAGTCAAAAGAGAAGATTTACTCATGACAATAGATAACACACTTTAAGACTGCGTCTGTTGATTTGTGCTCTAATGTATAGCAAGAAATCATGATAAAAAGATACCTCTTAAGCACGTATATTTAAACTACATCTGTTCACCAGAGAGTCAATCTCTGGCAAACAAACTCCTTCAGGCTCGCTTGGAAAAGCTCACAAACTCACTCCAGTTTGCCCAATAGGCTCAGCATGAAAGACAAGACTAAAAGCTTGCCAATATTTATGCAGTGCAGGAAGGAGGGTTTTTTGGGTTTTTTTTGTCTTGTTTTTTTCAAATCTAAGTGAGACTGGTCAAGAAGAAACAGGAGACCAAAGCAAAAGCAATACATACAGATTGGTAATTTCTTCATTGGTTTTAATTAAGCTGTGGAGAGCTTTCTAAAACACACACACACACTTCATCTGCAAAAAAGGTGGTGGGTTTTTTCCCCCCTTCCAGGCTCTCACAATTGATGTTTGACCTACTACCGTCTGACTCAGAGTAAGGGCTCAAAATTCTTAAGTAGTTTCACCCTTAATACTTGAAGATAAAACATAAACAAAGCTTCATTTTAACAAACAGTGAAGATCCACTCAAAACCAGCTAAGGCGTATTTGTTTTTTCTCTTCTCAGTTCCTACAAATCAAGCTATGATCAGACACAAAACTAGCAATGCACAGGTATTCTGCTGCATGTCAGCACACTTCTTGCCAGGTACACGGGTCTCGTGAGTTGCATCGTTCTGAAAAATGTGGTACTTTAAACAACAAGGGAGAACCTCCTGGCCAAATTTTGACGTGGAGCGTAGATTATCAGAGGTGGATCCTGGTAGTGTGACAGAGGTATCATCTGACTACAAATCAAGCCACTAAATCTTTTAGCAAACTGTCACTAGTGTCCTTCTGTTAATGTGAAAAATGTTATACAGGAGAGCACAATCTCGGCTGGCTGATCACTCCTGCTAGTACTTGGCAAGACCTCCAAGTGCAGCAACTTCATAACCTTCTAGTATTAAATGGGGGAGCATTGGTCAGTACTCACTGCTAAAAATACAGCATGATTTAAACCTGAAGGCAGTGTTAGAGCTTTTGCTGAAGGTTTACGAGTCTGTGTAAACAGCACGTCTGCCATAAGGAGCAGTGAAGTCTGTAGAATCCTTGTCTAAAACTGTCCTGGCATTAAAGTTTGCTGTGCAAATATCACATAATACCAGAGACAGCTGAAATCTCCTATTTAGGAATTTATGGAACTTATATGTTTGCAGGCGTCAGAAAGTCCTTTTTATATAGCCCCACTGCTTCACTGTACAATATTAATGCACTCTGCTTGAAAAGCCGTAATAAATTATATTTTTAATGCTCTTACCCTGGCTTTCTTAAGATGCATACATTCTTGGCAAACAATCAATAAATAGGGTAATCATGAGCAGAGGCCAAAGAATTTGCTGAAGTGCTGTTTTTCCATTTTTAATAGATAAAGATCTAACAATACGGACTGCTGTGTCTGTTCATTTCAGGATCAATATATTCTTTGTTTTCACCAAACCGAGGAAAAAATAAATGATTGTACGATAAATGTTATGCATCAGACACAATGAAATTCCTCTGCCTTCCAACTCTGTGCGTTTAATAGTCTTCGTTACATTTTGCACTTTGCTTAGCAAATGCAAGAAAGATCTGGATTATAAACATACATTGACCATACCGAGAAAAGTAGAGGCTGTTTTAAAACAAACGTCAAATTACATGCAGCATATTTTTATTTAAATTAGCAAGCCTGCAGGACATGGTCAAAAAGACCTACACATTTTGATAAGCAAAATGTATAGATTATTGTCCATTTAAAGTATTTTCAAAGCAAACAAAAGCCACCCATATACAAATATCAATGATTCTAAACATGCCTTTTCCTTGTGTAAATGTCTAATTACAGCAAACCAGCCACTGAAAAATATGACACCCAAGTTGTTCATTGTTCAATAATGAATTGTACTTAAGAAAATAAACTGCGAAGACTGACATCATAAATGACTTTTCCAATGTGATACCTAAAGATTTACACTCTCCCCTTTAAACCAACTTGCAACTGTTATGGAAATACTGCTGCCCTTCCAAGCTTGGACCATCATTAAGAGGAAAGGCGAGAATTTGTTTTAGGGGTTCTGTATTTACTCTCATGAATTTTTGCATTTCTTAGCCCAACACTTACTCAAAGAATTAATACATTATAATACTTCTATTTCAATGTAGGAATTTGTTTTAATCAGGACAGCTAGCCTTTACCTTAACAAAAATCAGACTCCACCCTGTAAAGCAAGATGCTCCACCCAAGCATGAAGCTTACATTTCCCAAATGTGATTTATATCAGAGTTGGGAATATATAGTATTTTAGAATGGAGATTGAATTCTGAAATATAAATGAAGTAGAGTCTGCAAAAGTATGCCTCCCCCCCTAAAATATTAAAATCATATTTCTCTAATGCAGAATTATTAAAAGTGTTACCTTTTCTAATATTAGTTTTCATCAGGTGTCCAGAGTGTTTTAAAGGCACTCCTTGCATTTTAGTTCCTGTACTTCCAAGTCTTCCTCTTCCTAATGGGCTCCCATTCTGTTCCAAGCGCGCAATTTTGGCTGGTGGACCCTTCGGATCGCTTACATTGTTAGACATTTCTGAATGTTCTTTCCCCTGAGTTGCCTCGTTCAAATGATCCATACTCAGTCCCGCCTCTAAAGATCACCTGCCATGATTAAAAAAAAAAATATATATGTTGTACACGTGTGCGCATATGTATACGTACACAGCCTGCACATGTACAGAGAGATATATATGTATCGTAAGCTCATAAAGAATAAATAACTATTTTAACTGGAAAGAAGATGCCTTTTTTAAAAAGAAACATACTTATTCTTCAAAAATTACCTCATACCCAAGTTTACAGAGAGATTGCATCATAATCTGGTGGAATTATTTTTTAAAAGTCAACTAGAGTATCCCTTCAAAAAAAAATAAATGTTCAGGGATATTCTAATAAATCTGAGAGAGACTAAGACTCATATAAATGCTGATGATGATGATCAAGGTACGTGCTCCAATACAGCTATTGTTACAAAACTCACAGAAAGGTTTGTTATTAATCCCGGGTGGTTTTATTGTGTTAAGAGAGAGAGAGAGAAAAAGAGAAAGAGAAAGATTCTACTGAAACATTTCTTGATCTACTTGATCAAAAAAATGGATGAACAATAGAAAGTTAAAACTTTAGTTGAGGGAGCAACAGATTTATTAGAGATGTAGAATATTGTCCATTTACAGTTTCCCCCCCCCAAAAAAAAAAAAAAAAAAAAAAGTTAGAAGATAATTTAACATTTAACTTTGGAAAGCAGTGGCGGGAGATGGTTGCTTTTGAGTTTCCTAACCAATATTATACAAAGAGTTTTATCAACTTATGCCAAGTTCAAAATATGCATACAAAATTTTTCAGCTGTTAAGTCTTAAACGGAGTTCATTGAATTAATAAAAATAACTGAGAAGAGAAGGCAGCATCTCACAAAACATAATGTTTGAAAAAAAACCCCACAATTTCCAGTACTTTTGAAGCCCTTAAATACATTAAAAAAACCCCAAACCCTGGGTGATGCTAGATTACGTGCTGGCACAACTATTTGAAACCAAAAAAACAGAAGTAATTTCAAGAGCAAATTAAGAAAAGGTGTATGTTAGCATGCTTATATTTCCCTTTTTATAAACTTTTGAAACCTCCACCTATGAATAACAATTCCAGTTAAATCACTAAAAATCTCACAAGCCTGTAACAGAGTAAGCTTTAAAGATTTTTGTTACTCAACAGAACCTGTTTTGCCAAGTACATTTAAAAAAAAAATAAAAATCAGTTGTTGAGATCAGACATATCTTTCTGATTACGATTTCATTCATCAATACTGTTGTGATTGTTAGGTATTTTACCCTACCTTTCTCTGACTGAGAAAGGTGTGACTACATTGACAATTATGTTATATATATAATACAGTCACTGAGGACAGGTGACTAGACCTTAATTTATGAACTAGTGTTTACATTGGCAAGTACAAATACTAATACTGGGGAAGTCATATTTAGAAAGACTGGTGTGAATCTGGTAATTGCTACTTTCTTTCAGTTGCCTAGTAATTCATATATTTTCTGCACATTTCATAGCAAAGCTATTAAAGCCTTTATTAAACCTTAGGATATTTTTATATACTTTTATGTTGTTGGTATATATGCCAATGACAATTCTGTAAACTATTTTTTTCTTGTTTGAACACCGTGCTGCTTTTCCAGATATGGTGAAGAAAGAGATAATATATTAAGCTGAACGTTTACAAGCAACCTCAAGAATGCCACCGAATAGCTGAAGTTCAGAAAATAATTTTTCCTTATGCTGTAAGGTGACAGGCTGAGGTTTACCATTCATCTTGATTCCATCTGTTTTAGGTCCTGTGTCTCATTAACAGTAAATGTGCCTATTTTAGACACTTTTCAAAATGATTTTTTTTTTTTTTACTGTATTAACTGCAGCCTAAGCAAAGAATTACAGATTCAACCCGTTAACATCTTCTGACATTTCTGACGATGCTAACATACTATAGGGCTGCTTTTCTGAGACTGGTCTCTCTAAAGAATAAGGAGATTTAAAAAAAAAAAAAAAAAGTGGGGGGGAAGAGTAAAACAACAACAACAAAAAAAGCCTCAAACAAGAAAATCCTTGTCACTTTTGGCAACTTCAGAAGTACTATAAGGCAGCAAGGTTTTTTGCTACAAAAAGTATCTAGTCATCATGAGTCAGAATTGCACTACATCATGTACAGTGAATAAAAGTGATAGATCACAGTTTAGTTAATACAGTGACTACAACCAAAACACCAAATGGGTCATTTTCGTTTGGCCTGAGAATACCCACCCATCGGCATCCTTTCACCGCTTAGTCATCTTGTAAAAAGCTTTATGTTACAAAGCAAAATTACATGCACATAAAACACCTAATTTACTCATTTAAACGCCATGCCCAAGGCTAAAGTTCACTGAAACCTCAGTTTGGAATAGTGATGAGCAACAACCAGCGTGGCCTGCCCAGGGAGAGGGTGGCAGGAAAGAATTATCATCCCCGCCAGTTCCAGGCCAAGAGTTTCCCCGGGTTTCGCATTTAGGCATCTTTCACAACTACAAGTTTTCATCACAGGCATTGAGAGAAGAGCACAATTTCAAGGCACAGTTTCCCAGAGACAGCGTACACGTACGGGCACACCACGCAATTTCTGAATGAGAGTCGGTGCGGTATCTCCTTTTGTCGCGATGTAACGCCGCCGGTATTATATTATTTCTTTCTCTCCTCCTGAATCAGCCCCCTCCCCATGCCTTTCCCCTCCTCTTCCCTCCCTCCCCCCATAAAAACCCATAATCACATCTGAGAGAGGCTCCGCACTTATCCGTTCCATATGGCTCTCCCAATCCAGGCCAAGCTTTCCCTGTGACCTTTTAAAGAGACAAAGAAGCAAAGTACTTATCTAGAAAGAGAAACACTGCAGTTTTCTGAGTGAAATTAGCAAAACCGACCCGAAACTCACCACTTCAAAACTTGACAGCATATAAATAACAAAAACAAAGGAGGTTTCCTTTGCAGCCCGAGCTCTTGAAGAGGAAGAAGTTCAAGACTGATGTTTTCTAGGTCCCCTCCTTTTTGGAGAGGGGGGAGGGGGGGGCAGCAGACCTGAGGACTACTTCCCCTAATATTCTCTTATTTTTTCTTTTTCTTGTTGCTATTTTCCTCTAGGCAGGGAGGGGCAAAAATAGATAGCGAGAAAGAGTAGCCATGAGCAAAAATGGCAATGGACAAAAAAATACAGATTAAGTATCTTGTATCTTTTGAGAGAGCCAGTTTTCGAGGTTTAGCAACGGAAGAAGGAGCTGAAGATCAAATTGATCAGACAAGTGTAACGCTCAAAACCAGGAATTCATAATAATAATTAAAAAAAATAAAGTAGCAGGCTTAAATTGAGGTGGAGGGTGATTTAAGTTTAGCTATCCTTTCAAAAATAAAACCCATGCGTACAGCAGCAAGTGAGAAAG
>NW_010110672.1:89631-90445 GCF_000699245.1 Pterocles gutturalis
AAAAAAAGAAAAAAAAAAAAAAAAAGGCAGCTTTTCTATCCAGTGTGAAGAGCAGAAAGTCTACTTCTAGGTTGTCACTTACACTATTATTCTCCAATAGGCACCCAGAGGAGCAGCACACACAGAAGGCGCCCGCTCCCCTCCCCCTCCGCAAAAATACACACCGTAACAGCCCCCAAACTTTCTGCGGAAACCTCAGCCCCAGAGATCGCTACTGGAGATTAAAAAAAAAAAAAAAAAGGGTAGATAAAATTGCTGGAAAAGGCACTAAAACGCCACTTTTAATCTCGCTTTTGTGGTCCGAGAAGGGGAAAGAAAAAAAAAAAAAGGAAAAAAAAAAAAAGGCAGAGAGGACCTGTCTCCTCTCATTTACCGGGGGCTGTTGTGCGAGTGAGGGGGGGGGAGGGAGCGAGGGAGAAAAAGAACACAGGGGAGGAAGGAAACACACACAACAAGGCACACCACCACCACTACAAAAAGTGACGATGTTTCACTCCCTCCCAAATCCAAACCCCGGAGAAATTATAATTTTAAAAAACCCCAACCCTCTCTCTCAAAAAAAAAAAAAAAAAAAGAAAAAAGAAAAAAAAAACCAACAAAAAACTCGTTCTGGTTCTGCAAAGAAAAAAAAAAATCTGGGAACTCCGAGAAGAGTTACTCGCAAGAAGGGGTAAAAAATATAAAATAGAAAGGTTGAAGAAAGCCAACAACAACAAAAACCAAGCCAGCAAAAAAAACCCCCAATAACAATTGAAAAATAATAATAATGGCAGGCTTTGGTTTTTTTGTCTTTTTGTTTTAATTCTCTTTTCCC
>NW_010110673.1:0-1004 GCF_000699245.1 Pterocles gutturalis
GCTGCTGGAGGGGCTGGGAGCGCAGCCCCAGTGCCCGGGCAAGGCTTGGCGGTGGCGGCGGCTTTGCTCTGTTTACTCTGCATATTTGGCTGTGGCTGGGGTTTGTGAAGGGGTCAGGCTGATTGGGCTGTTTTCCTGTACTTTACAATTTCCTATGTGGTACTTTAATAGACGCTGGGGCGCCTACAGCTCCATGGAGGCACGTTATTTTATTTCAGAAATGGAAGTAAATAAAGAAATAAGTGCACCCCGGCAGCGCCACCCCCTCCCCGGGCCGCCCGCAGCAAAAAAACCACCCCCTCCCCGGCTGCCTCGCTCCCTCCCTATCTCTCCGCAGCCCCTCACCAGCTTCCTCAGAAACCTTGTTTAAACCAACAACGATATATTTTTAACGAGGACTGTTGATGAGTCCCGGCCCCAGCCCACTGCAAGTGGCTTCCCCGAAGCTCTTTGCAGCAGCAGGGAGGCTCGGCGCTGGCTCTTTCCTTGGTGCAAACACCGAGACCTTGATGAGCACCAAGCTCTTCCCTGGACAAGGCTCCTCTCGGAAAAGTTTTGCTGGGATCACGTGGAGGAGCCTGGGAGGGATGGGGAGGACCCTGGCATGATGCTGGTGCAGCCCCGGGTCACACGGTGCTCTCCTCTCCATCACCGCATGTTTAATCCAGGGTGGCTGCGACCCGGCAGGCTTCAGCCCCGTGCCTGTGTCCTGCAGCATCCCTGGGTCCTGTCCTGCTGCTGTCCCCCGAGACAAAGCCATTGCTGGGTCCACAGCCAGAGGTGATGCTGCTGTGATGGATGGACTCACCAAGCCCAAAAAAACCCATTGCTGCCCCAGTCGCGCCAGTACAAACTGCAGAGATGAGCAGGGGGGAGATGGATCCTGTGCAGTTTGGGCATGGGGCTGGTCCCCATCGCTGCAGGGTATCATGTCCCTGTGCGCTCTGTGGCACCTCTGCACCTGCTGGCATCTCGCTGCAGGGTGCGGGCAGCTGCCACCCCGG
>NW_010110673.1:1014-1375 GCF_000699245.1 Pterocles gutturalis
TTTTTTGCACAAACACTGGGGCTGGCGTGTTGATAAGGTGCCAGCGGTGCCTTTCTCTGGGCCTTTCCCTGCTCTCCCCAGCCCTGAGGACAAACATTCCTGGCATATTTGTCATGTTCAGCTCAATACAGCATCCTTCAGGAAAGGAAAAAAAAAAAAAATCAAATAAAATAAAAGAAAATCCGGTTCTTCCACTGCTCCCTTTAGCCTTCCTTTACACTTAAGCTTTTTAATTCCAGCTCTGAATAGTACTCTTGATGGGGAGGCCTGAGAAGCTGCAGCCAGGGCAGGGGTCCAGGGGGAGTGCAGCCGGGGGGTGCAGGGGGGACCCCCCCACTGTCCCCCTGCTCCTGCTCCTGGC
>NW_010110673.1:1422-2210 GCF_000699245.1 Pterocles gutturalis
GTGGGGGACAGGTGCCCACAGGGCTCGTGGGTGGCAGGGACATGGGAAGGGTGGCACTGGGTGGCTTTAAAACAGACCTGGGGAGCAGGGAGTGACAAACAGGGGGGTTTCACACCTGCATTTTTATTGGGGTGAATGAAGAGTCACCCAGATCCCAAGGATGCCCCGTCAGCCCTGGTGCCCAGGGTGATGATCCCGCTGGGCTGGGGCGGTGGCACTGGACCTGTCACCCTGTGGCTGAGTGGGTGTGGTCCTCTTCACCCCCCTTTGCCTTTTCCCTTTTCCACCCCATTCCTCTGCCCCCTCCCCTGCCACCCTCCTTTTTTTCACCAAATCCACCATCCTGTGTATTTATAAATGTTTGGTTTTGAGGCTGGGGCTTTGGTAGGTGGGTTTGCATGGCTCAGGGGTGTAGGACAGTGGCATCTCAAAGTCCTGCAATAAATCCCCCTTTTGGCTCCCCATTGCCCCTGCCCGCAGCCCCCTGGCCCTGCCCGTGCCGCGGCTTGCTGGGTGCTGGAACCGCCCGCTCCCTTTCCAAGGACACCTGGGTACGGGGGCGAGCGGCGTGCGGCTTCAGAGGTTCTCCCAGCTTGGGAAAAAGCCTCCGAGGCTCTTTCCCAGCTGTTTGCCTCCCCGAGACTCGGGGATCAGACCACGCCGCTGGCACGCTGCCGCCCCGCCGCGCTCCGTACCACCTCTGCAGCGGACACGCACAAAAACCAGCCGGGAGCTGCCGTGGGGCAGGATGGGCTGGGGACCACCTGGATGGGCTCCGGCATGGCTGC
>NW_010110673.1:2267-3129 GCF_000699245.1 Pterocles gutturalis
TCCCATGCACGGGGGTCTGGGAGAGGGGAATCACGGGCAAGGGGGGGCGATGGGGGCAGAGCCCCCGCTCCCCAGGTGCAGCTGGCTGCAATGTGCTGCCGGGGGCCCGGTGATGCTCCCACTTTTTTCCCACTCCCTCCTCCTCGCCCACCCCCGAGGAAAGTGATGTTTTTGGAGAAGAATGAAAGGAAAGCCAGGGGAACGCTTGCTGCGCTCATTCTGTCAGGGAGCCAAGAAATATGAAGCGCCCCTTTGTTGTTTTTTGTTTTTTTGGTTGGGTTTTTGTTTTGTTTTTTTTTTTTTGAGCAATTATCCTCCACAATTTGGCTTTTTGTATCTCCGTGCATGTAAAACTAGTCCTTACATCCTCCTTTATCCGTGGGGAGCGTGCTGCCTCCTCTCAGTGCCTGCATCACGCCGGGCATCCGAGCCCCCCTACCCCTGCCCTGGCTGCATAGTGGGTCAGAAAGGTGCAGAGCATCCCTAAAATCGGTCCTGAGCACGGGTGTTTGCTCTAACCTGAGTGTTGTGGCCGTTTCCCCATGGCCATCACCTGCAGCACCCCCTCACTCCAGCTCTGCCCTGAACTGACCCTTTGGGTAACTTTGAGCATCCCCTGGGCTGCTCCATCCTGCACTGGCTGCCTGTGGCTCCATCAGCCTTTCCCCAAAAAGCTGCAGAGCAACCACAGGTACCCCTCAAGCTCCTCCGGTGCTGGGGAGGGTGCAGGGGGCTCTTCACCTCAGTTCCCATGCACAGAGCCCCGTCCTTGGCCCAGGGCTGCCCCTGCCGCCCTCTGCCCTCGCTGCTCTGAAGGGAATTACCCCACCCTGGGTTTTATGGCTGTTCAAACACACGAGGC
>NW_010110674.1:0-396 GCF_000699245.1 Pterocles gutturalis
GCCCCAGCAGCAGCGCGGAGCGGGCCTCCCCCCTTCCTCCCTTCCCGCTGCCGTTTCCCGCGGAGCGGAGCGGTGCCGCGGGGCGGAGCTGCCGGGGGCGGTACGTAGCGGGCGGGGCTGTCTGAGCCGGGCAGCTACGGCAGCTCCGAGCGCTTTGGATAAACCGGTGCCGGCGAGTGTTGGAAGCGTGGGTACTGCAGGCGTTTTGGAAACTGTATGTGCTTAACAGACTATCTACAGCAGCTGTGAAGCAAGTTAAAATCTGATTAAGCTTTTAAAGCACTTTATAACTGCTGCCTTTCATGCAAGCATTTCTGAATTGCTTTACAAAAGACTCTTAAGCCTGCTTGCCTTAACGAGTAAAGGTAAGGTATGGCTAAAATTACTTGATAGTAG
>NW_010110674.1:427-32540 GCF_000699245.1 Pterocles gutturalis
CCATGTTCCTCTTGCATCTTGTTTGCTTCTTAATGCTCTGTGAATATTACTTCTTTTGTTTCTTCATTACTGTGTGTAGGAGATGGCTATACATGGTATACA
Organism: Pterocles gutturalis; assembly: GCF_000699245.1. Lineage (NCBI taxonomy): Eukaryota > Metazoa > Chordata > Aves > Pterocliformes > Pteroclidae > Pterocles > Pterocles gutturalis. The sequence continues at coordinate 530 of NW_010110674.1, forward strand.
TTATATATATACCATTACATAGTATGGTAACTTATAGTAGATGTGCTAACCCTGTAGTTGGCTTTGCTTGTAGGGGTAACAAGCTACATCGGGTTTAGGTCAGTCTACAACTTTGCATTCTTTGTAGAGATAAAAGTTTTCAAAGTTTGGGTCTTAAAGATTATATGTAGAGTAACTGCCCAACAGAAAGTTAAAAAATCAAAGTAAACAACTAAAGAGGGTAAAATCATTGTCTCTTGTTCATTTGTGGTGGGATATATGAAAAAAAACCAAACTTATGGTCTTATTTTTTAAGATTGCATATACCTCTTCTAAAAGAAAGTGTCTGTTTGATAGGGAGTAAATATATAACAAGCTTTAAAATCTTGCTGCAAATTTGTACCAACCTCTGCTTTGAGGAAGAATGTGTTAAAACTTATGGTTGGTTTGTTTTGGTGGGTATGTTTGGTTTTTTTCTTCCCTTAACTGCACCAGGAGGTAATTAAATAATTACTTAATATGAAATGCTCTGAAGTCTGTGGAAGTACACGTCTGACAAACCAAAAGAAGCTGCAGGGTCGGTGCTTCATTACATCTTCACGCATTTCAGATGAGTGTAGGGTTTTACTGGCTTAGCTTGGGAAGCAGTATAAAGAACATTCTCAGAAATGTTTCTTTTTTTGTGTGTGTAGTGTTTCTTCTTTCAGACAGACTTCCTCTGATCCTAGGTGTGATAAACGTTAGTACTGTTAGATGCAAGTTAAGTAGAAGAGGTTACAATGTAATATAAGCTGTGGTAGTACAAGTAGAAAGCCCATGGCAATTTTACTCAGTCTTGGTCATTGTAACAGAAGGGCTGGCTGTAAGGTAAGTACCTCAGTTAAACTGTTACAAAAATTTCTTTTGAAAAACACAAGCCTTGAAATGCCCTTTGAATGTTTCATGATTAGAAAGACCAGGAGGTTGAGGTGTGTGTTTTTTGTCATCTTGTCAACATGGGGGGGTGTGTGTGTGTATGTTTTTTAAAAGTAATGAGTTATTGTGAATGTTAATGCAACTTGTTTTCTGCCCTTGCTCATCCAGCTGTTGTGATATGACCACATTTAAATGCACAGCAGAAGTTAACCTAAGCTCTTTTTCTGAACTCACAGGGAAGGTAACTCTTGGACAGCAAGGCTTTCTGCTTTTGCTTTGTAAGAGTATGTTTCTAAAGAGACATGGCATAAATACCCAAAAAAGAGTGCCCTAACAAAAAGCTCTATTTCTGTCTTGTGTTCTGACCTGCCCAGCAAACATAAAATAACTTGGTAGTATAGCTCAAAAAATGCTTGACTGAAACTTCAGGTTACCATAGAAGTCATGTCAGCTGTTACTATTGTATAATCTTTGTAGGAAATTGAATTTTGGTTATAATCAAGTTCTATATGAAATAGATATTAATTGACATTCCAATTACTCAGCTTTCTTGGAAAAGCTTAACTTATTTCTAAAGCATTTTGGCCAAGTTAGGCAAGGGTAATGAGAAGATGACTGTTGCCCTGTATTTTTTGGCTTTCTATTAATTAGAGGGTTGTATTATAAATGGCTTCAAGTACACAAGTTTCTCCTTCCCTCCTTCCTGAGAGTTGCATGCTATTTGAAACACCATTAGAATTACAGGTAATTATTAAGTTTCTTTGAACAGACTTGTTCTGAAGCTTTCTTCTCTGCCAGGGGGTATGAGTTATGTATTATACTGAAGATTTAAGTAGGGAGAGGTCAGGGAGAGAATAGTAAATTTGCAGTCATGCTTCAAACTAACAAGTATTGAAGTATTTTTTTCAATTCTAAATGAAGGCATGAATCATAACGGTTTGACTAACTGTCTTATACTGCAATGGTGTGGTATGAGCCAGTACCTAATCTATCCATAGAGAAAGGACTCCTGGATCTTATGGTATCTTTGATTGTATGTAACGTATTGAGAAGTATGTGTATAGTACAAGGCTAAGTAAAATAAGCAATCAATACTATGTGATGGTGTTCCAGCTGTGGAGATAATATGCTCTGTAGCACATCCTAGTAACCTTGACTGGGCATTTACTGATGCATGCTACCAAAAGGTGTGCACCTGGCATGCAGGCAGGCTAGAGGAAGGAGATTAAATGTGCTCTCAGGCCCTTGGGTAACACCAATGCATTACAGCGAAATGCTTATCTTGGAAAACAAGTCACTGGATAGTGCAGAAATCCTTAATCTCCTTGGTTTTCTTCCAGCCTGTTAACAAAAGCACTGGAGAATTCCAAGTTGAAAAATGCTGCAGGAGTTAGCTTTTATGTTTTTTTAACATCATTATGCTTCAGTCCTGAAGTAAATTATTCCTGTTCCTCTTTAGTACAGGAAACCTGACTGTGTGCTCATTTGTAGGCTGTCACCAACGAGTTGTTATATTTCAAATGGTTTGGCCAGTATGGCCAAAGCTTCTTAACACAACTTGCAAGCAAAATCTGTCAAGAAGGACAAATCTACAATTTACATTAAGTTATAGTGGAAACTGAGAGTATTTTCAAATGCTATAGCATTTTATGTATTTTATATAGCAGGCTGTTCCAACAGCTTACACACCTCAAAACTTGAGTTAACATAGATACTAATTTAATCTAGCTTTAGTGGTAATACTTGATGATTTAAGGTTTTGATGCAGTTTGTGATGTTGCTCTTATCTCAAGATGACCTTGCAGAGATCTGCTGATTCATCTTTATCAGAATGCAAATTAACTGGTTTTTTTAATTCAGCCATGTTTCTAGGAGGAGTAGAATAATAGTGAGTAGCAGTTCTGTAAGATGTGATAGCTTTGATCAGTCTCTGAGGTCTTTCTTGATAAGGTAGAGAACTTTTTTTGTTTTTACTTTATTCTTTAAAAGGCAGTTATTCTTATGTGGTGTGGTTAAGCATGATTCACATATCGCACTTCAGCTTTCCTAAACCTAACCTCTCTGTAACAAATTCTTTCCATGCCATTAATCCTAAAGCTGTTTGTTTGGGGCTGTACTTATGTATGTAGTTGTGAGATTTAGATGTCTTCCTCTGTTTTTCCCGCAAAGGGGAATATCAGAAAAAAGTCACATATTTCACAGTTTATTGTACGTTCACTTATTACAAATGTTGATTCCTTTACCTCTGTGTGTGATTAGTTAACATTTTAAAGCTAGTTACTCCTCTAATTCTAAATAACTGTTCTGCATTGTAGTACATATGACATGCTATATGTCTAAACATGCAGTCAGCCCTGACAACATCACTTGGAGGGAAATAATGCTGTCGTGACTGTAGAACTCTGAGAGAAAAGAGGAAACCGTGTAGTCTTGCAGAAGAAGAGGGGACTGTTTTATATGGGAGTGACCTTGTTGCTTGCCAATGGCTGACTTTGGTTGGATTTTTTTGTTTAGCTAACCAGATGATCTATTGTGCAAATACTTGTCTGAGGATGGATATAATTGCTTATCAATTTTCAGTCTGAGTATAAAGATACTACTTCTCGTCCCTTCTCAGAATTACTTATTGCTGATTCATTAGTTTAATTATGTATCTTTCTTAGGTGTTTTTTTGATGTTGTTTATTTTTGAACTACTGATATGTGCTCAACTTTCCAGACTAACTCACTTTTTCCTTCTCTTGGCCAGGCTGTCATATTCACAAGGGCATGACATACTGTTGCATGTTCTTGTAAGAGGTACTTTTTTTTAGAGCTAAAGGTGACATCTTAACCTGCTTATATGAGGAAGTTCTGGGCATCTCTTGGATTTCCCCTCTTTCTTCTTGTGTATTCAGATTTTGTGTCCTTGTATTTCTTGCTAGTTGTGATTGGTATGAGGCTTGTTTTGAACAGGTCCTGGCTGAAAGCTGAGGGGGTGTGTGCATATTGCAAAAAGGGGTGATGAGGCACAGTGAGAACCTACCTGAGTTGGGGGAGCAGATGGGTGATTGCAAACTTCTAGTTTTGGTTATTCCAAACTACAGTTTTAAATATAAAGTTCTACTGTGTTAGAAAAAGGGGTTTACTATGGTATTTGAGTTAAAGTCCAGAGGTCTTTGATCTGAAATTAAGGAATAATTTTCTAAAGCTTGACTTCTCTAGAATGTTGACCTATTTTACTATTCTTTCTACAGTAACACTTTAGGAGATATTTCCCTAAAAATGCAAAATGAATCTTAAGCCACAGCATGATTGGTGTTACAAGAGTGCTTCCCATCTTCCGTCTACCACTTTTGCTCTGTGAGTGGAGAATGTAGAGTATGACAATGTATTTCTAGATTAAAGGAGAAAAGGGACTTCTCAAGGCAACAGAATAAGTGTTGTTTGAGGAAGGCTAAATTTTAACATAGAAATTACTATTCTTTATAGGATCTAGCCCTCATTGAACATGCACAGAGAAGATTGCTCTTCTACTGTTAACCCTGTTTAAAAAAAATAAAAAATGCCTTAAAAAATTGCTCTACAGTACAATCTTCTTTCAGATTTTTGCCTCTTTCATCCTTTTTATCTCTGCTGTTTCTTTTTTCTCTTCTGCCAGCTTTTGAGTTAGTCGAGTCTGCCAAAGAGTATTTCTTGTTTAATTTTAGATCACTACCACATCCTCTGTTCCTTAAACTAGAATACTAATCTACTCTTTTTCTTGTCTCTGTGGTATACAGCCTTATCTCTTCTGGCAGCAGCTTGTTTTGAAGGTTTCACTGATACATATAAAATCTGCTTTAATGCCACCATTGTACTGAACCTTAGCTTTCTATAGTTTTTAGCTTCCTATAGGCTGCCTTAACTTATGATTAAAATCATGTTGATGTAGATTTGTGACAGTTTGGAGACCTGTTGAAACTAGAAGGAAAGGCTTACTTTAATGAGAAGCTAATGATATTATCATAATGTTATCTTGAACGTTTGGGAGGTGGAGTTGAGTGTTGTAGTTTTTATTCTAGTTCCTGAAATGTAACTGTTCAGCCCTGTCTTCCGTCTAATTATCTTCTATTTACTGTGCAAAGTTGCCAAGGAGCTCTTATGTTGAAGTGCAAATGCAGCATTGCCCTGGATTTTTAGTGCTGAATGTATAAGAACTTTGGAAAAGTTAATATTGATGACTCTTGGAGTGTCTAGGACTAACGACATGCCTTGTCTTCACTTGACTGCCTTTTAGGCATCAGAGTTCAGTCTGAAATGGCTCTGTGCCTTTCTTATCGTTGTCTGTGCGCCCTCTCAGGGAACTTCACTGACACTTATCACTTGCTGCAAAATGGGCATGGCTCTTCCACAAGGCAGACCTACTTGCCTGGTGTATGTCCCACTAGAGCTGATAACCCACTTCTTCTGCCTAAGGATTGAAAGGAAATTTATCTCTGTTCTCCAGCCTTTTGGACATGCAAATGCTTTTTCTTGTTGGCTAAGGCAATCTGTAAACAACAATACAACTGTAAACCCTGCATGCTGCTGAGTAACAAAAAAATTACCATGGCTTTTTTGAAAACAGTATTGTGGCAGAGAAAAACACTATATGATGAATGCTGGGATTAGGGGTTCAAATAACTGTTTTAGGACCTTCAGTCCTATGACCCCATATGTATTTTGTGTATACTCTTCCCTTACTGAGAGTGTGACAAGCAGTGATATTGTTTGACTAGTTGTATGGAGCTCCAATATCCAAAAGGAAGAGTTCAAAGGAGAATTCTTATGCTTGTCTGCCACAAACAGATGTATTTCTTTGTCTAAGTCTTTATATCAAATTCCCACTCTTTTACATATATACAAACTATTTTTGACATTTGGAAACTTTAGTTTCCCTGCGGAAAGGGGAACTGGTTACCTGGGAATCATTCATCATGTGTGAAGAAAGAGACACGAGTTGTGGAAACAAAAAGCAGTTTGTCATGATGCACAATTTGGAGCTATGATTAACAAAATAGTGGGCTTGATACTAGCTGTGTAGTTCCTCAGTACTGTGGACCTTTATATATTAATGAAGCATGTTTTAAGATCTGTCTGTCCTGTGCAGATGTTTAAGGGGCTTGGATTTTTTTTTTTTTTTTTTGAGAGAGAGAAAGTGAGAGGTGTAAGCAAAATAAATTTAAAAAGTTACATCAAAATGCACTGAGAGAAATACTCCACCCAGTGGATGGAGGGATTCATCTACTATCTGTACTCTTGAAGGCCTGAAACATGATATCTTTGAATATTCTTGCCAAGTCTGGCATTTACCAGAAGCACATGTTACTTCTAGGCTCTGCAGCTGGAAATGGTGTCTTCTCATGCATGTTTTTGTTTTAAACATGTTTTTAAATTTTAGTGTTCAACTGACTCCTCCAAACGTGAGTGGTGACCTGTAATGTCATTGTTTATTTTATTTAATTGCCTGCAACTTTTGCTTTATATAGATGGAGCTGCCTGGCCTTGCTTTTGCTGCTTGGATGTTTATTTGCTTCTGTGTGTCTGTGGATGGCTATCCAAGCGGAAAAATAAGAGAAGCCTGTACTAGCATGATACCCTGTCATGGCACCTCTCCACAACTGTCACCTGAGCACACCATTACAGTGAACGCGACTGAATTTAAACCAGGGAACAACATAGAAGGTATTGTGTCAGTTATAGCTGGAGAGGTTAACTTACTGTTGTTTTGTGTTGTAGCATGTCCTTACCCACTTAGCTATACTAGATCTGTCTAAGTTGAATCTTGTTCAGGTGATCCATTTAGCAGTAATTCAGTATTTGTAAAATGAACTTCTGGTGGTGGTTGCTGAAATGTTTCATTCTTCTTCTGGAGAATATTTCACCTTCCTTTTATTTTTCTTCTTGCTTTAGTTCATCTGTCTGGACCAGATTTTGAAGGATTTTTCATACAAGCCCGGGATGCAGAACACCTGGATAGCCCTGCAGTTGGGTCTTTCACATTAGCTGACCGGAGACTTTCTCAGCTTCTAACATGTGGCCGTACCAAGGTGTAGACTAGTGTCTTAAAATGTGACATCAGGCACTGAGGTGTTTGTACAAGACCATGTCTGTAACAGGACAGAACTAAACTATGCCATCCTTGAGCTCAGTCCTTCAGGAAATGGGTCTAACTTGCAGTACAGAGGCACGGCTCTCTGCAATTCTGTCAGACTGCTCCTATGAGCCATTTCAACTGTCCTGGTGGTAGAAGGCTATTGACTGCTGCAGGAAGATGCAGCATTTCTCACTTGTGCACAATTAATGTAGTGTATTCCTGGTATTGTATTTAATATTAAAAAGAGGAGGGAATGCTCTATTTGCTTTGAAGAGGAGAGTTATCAGTCACTTTCCATGCCTGTTAAGGACAGATAAAATGTCTTACAACAAGGAAAATTTTGGTCAATTGTTGTAGTAAACAAGCACTAGAATAAGCTACTATCTTTAGTGTTTGTTGCTCTGTCAGTTACTGGTAATGGAGCCTTTTTAGTAACAGGTTAGATCACAATCTTCAGTATCCATTTTAGATGAATTGATTCTGTCTCATGTGCAAGAGATATGAGCTCTGACTAGTGTTTCAGCAACCTGCTTGAACTTCATGAACATGTTCAGTGTCATCTGAGCTGGTGTAGACAAAGTTATCAATCTGCATAGATGTATTTTTTTCTCATTACTTCTACCACCTGCCCCCCCCCCCCCCCCCCCGCCACACAAAAATAAACTTCAAAAAAACGCCCCCCCCCCCCCCCGGTGACATCAAATTAATGCATTCATCAGTGCTGTAAAGCCATAGGGATGTCTGGGCTGTGCCCTCTGCTCTCTGAGGACTTAGTTCAGTGCTGTGTCTGATCTGTTTATCTTGTGCAAGCAACTCTCTGACCCCACAACTACTTTTGTTTTTTGTCCTCTGGAATACTAGTTCTGTTCTCTCTTGTACTGTCATTGCACTGTCCCTTCATGCTGTAATTATCAAAAAATGGAGCATTGTCACACTATTTCTGCATAAATGCTGCAGGGACCTCTGGTTTATCAGTGGAGTCTTTTGGATCCAAAGGCCTCTAGTTGTTCCTTTTAGCCTTAAAGTTTGTTAGGATGTCTAGGTTTCAGTGGTAGATTTCATCTGAGTTGATCATGAGTGGGGAAAAGCCAGGGGGACTGGGTCTGCGCAGTGTAACAGTGCAGTGTCTGTTTAGGATTTAGTTGCATCCTGTGATGACTGTTAGCTGAAATCTCCTTGCTGCATATCCATTGTGTAACTAACTCTTTATGTGTGTGTTTTCAGAATTCAGCTGTCAGTCACACAAGCAGAGCAAAAAAGAAATATATAAAAGTTTATTGGATTGCTCCCAGAGGTGCACCAAAACGCGTACAGTTTCTGTAAGTAAATCTAATATTATTTCTAGTTTATTAAAATACAAATAAGGTAAACCTCTACCATTGCTGGCCCATATTTGACACAGACAACAGAAAAGTATCCTTGGACTAATGGCCTGAAAAGCCAATACGTCTTGCTCTCTGCAGAGTCTATATTAATGCAGACACTTGTTCTTTGGGGAAAGCTTGGAGATGATAATTTTTATTTTTGCGGGGAGAGTAGAAAGGGCTTTGGAGACTGTTTCTTTAGTGTTTCTAGTTAACTGCTCACTTCTCATGCCTGTAATATGCAGTGTTGAGAATCTTTTTGTGTGCTTGTACCTAACCAAATGGTGTAGGTACCTTCCTGTTATACTGCTGGCTTTTGGGAACTAATGGATAAAAGCTGTGTAGCTCTTCTCTCAGGTTGTAATCTGTGCCACAGGCACGAATGTTTCTTACATGATTTTAAAATTATTTTTCCCCTGAGATTTCAGGTATTTTCCTACTTTAATCCCTAAAATGATAGAGGTCTGCATAAAGATGGGGGTTTTACAAATAAGTTGTACAAACTATGGAAGTTTTTCCTTTTTCCTTTATTTTTAGAGTAACACTCAGCTCTTAATGTATACAGTAATGACTGTGTGGTGTGTTTTTTTTTAAGAGCCACAGTTGTTAAGAAATACAAGACTTTCTGGGTGAAGATTCCTGGTCCCATTGTTTCGCAGCCTAATGCACTGTTCCCAACAACACCCTTGCCTGCAACATCAGAGGCTATATCAACTTCACACCAGGTTTCCTACTTATCAAAGCCAGTAAGTAGTTATAAGTGTAAATAATGCTGGCTTTAATGCTTGTGATCAGTTGAATTTAATGAAATCACATTGATACAGCCTATTGAGAGAAGGGGAGTGATGATGGATGAGTAACTTGAATATCAGAGACTGAGAACGTAGACAGCTACCCTGTTGTGTTAGTTGAGTTGCCTGAATTTGTGTAGGTTAAATGTCACGGGACACACGGGTCAACAGTTGATGGAACATTTAGAACTTAATGGTCAGAAAATATTATGCATGCCTGGGAAGAGAGATGGGAGAGGACTTGCTCTGATCTTGACTAATAACTTCCTATTTAATAACTGCAGGGTCAGAAACTTCCTTTTATGGGTTTGTCTGTGTTACTGACTTCTATTACTGATTCTTGAATGGATTGAGCAAGCAACGCTTATTTGATCCAGAATGTGTGGCTTTTGATCCATGTATTTTCATTGTGTGTCAGAGGAGCTGCTACTTTATAAAGGAGCCAAAAAGCTGGTCTTTCCTTCTTTTCTCCCTCATCCTAAAGCTGATATTACCACTCTAAAAATTAAACCAGAGGAAGTGTCTCTGAAGTTTTTACTTTCTTTTCAAAGTTAATCTATGATGTCTTTAAAGTGAAAATTTAACTTGAGTAAAAGTAGAAATTGGAACTTGCAATTGCCCCAGGACTAGCAGGTAAAATGGTAGCTATGGGTTAAGAGATTGGTATGTAGACATAAATGGCATTTCTTTGCTGTTCCTTGTATGCTTTCTTCTAGAATGGAGTAGAAAGGGAGGAAGAAGATTGCTTATGACTTGTTTCTCTGCTTAATTGTCTAGTTTAATGCCTCAGGTTGTGGAAGTATGAAGTTCTGCATTAGGAACCCTTCAAACTGTGATCCTGAAAGTGCTTCCTGTTTTTTTCTATCCTTCCAACAAGAGAAGAGCTCAGTGTTTATTGAAATGAGTGGTCCAAGTGAAGGATATTTAGCATTTGCATTGTCTCATGATCAGTGGATGGTGAGTGTCCTATTCTTTAGTTGCTTTTGTGATCTTAGTAAAGCTTGAATGGTACTCATGCACATGTAAAACTGAAATGCTGCTAGATGTCAAACAAAGTAACTTCTCTCCCATAATGTTAAAACACAGGTTGCCTTTTATACGTGGATATTCAGCTCAGGACTGACTATTTGCAGTAGAATTCCCCAGTGGATATCTATCTTAGCAGAATCCCACCTGTCTGATTGCACAGTGGCTGACTGGAATGTCTACTTGTTACCTAGCCAAGACCCCACACTTGTCAGAAGCTGAGTTGCTGTGCTTTCTGAAAACCATTTGCAGTTCATCATTGTTTGTATGGGAGTTACTGCATTCAGTCTTAAAGTATTTAGAGATCCTTTTTTCTAATGGGTGTTGAAGAGATGATGCTGTTGACAAATGCGTATTCTGTGAAGTAACTGTTGCACAAAGGAGATGATGTTTATGTTCACATCGCTTGTGCAAGAACATTTGGTTCTTAACAATACTTTGTCTTCACAGCTATGAGGAAAACCAACTTTTAACTAAAGAGTTTTTTAAAATAGCATCAGCATTTATCTCTGTCTTGTCTAGTTAATTTAGTAAATTCAAAATAATTAAAGAAACTTCTGATAATACGGTTGTTACCCTGGGAGGTGGGGATAGTAAATAAGAATGTGCCTGTCTTTCTTAATGTGGCTCCCCTGTAATACTGAAAGTATGTGAAATCTGGGAAATAGTAGCTTGACAGCTAGAGAATTGTCTTGGGTATTGTTGCATATATTAAATCAAAGTGCTTTTAGAGACTGTCAGTAGTGGTTTTTACTGGGTTATAAATACTTTTTTCTTTAAATGTTCCAGGGTGGTGATGATGCATATCTGTGTGTTAACGAGGACCACCATGTTCACGTCAGCACTGCCTATCTGAAGGGGCGAAGTCCTCCTATTTTGGATTCCCAGGTACATTTGAAAATGACTAAGATGCTTCCACAAATGTACGTATGAAGTAACAAGTGGCATGCTGCTGCTTTGTGCTTTTATTTTGCACAGCACCTGTTAAATAGTAATGGATAGTAAATAGATGGATCAGTAGTTTCAGGTGAGATTGGTTGGGCTCTTTCTCCCTAGTAGATGTTACCTTTGGAAGTTTAATTTTTAAAAATAAGTCCCATGGTGGGAGCTTACTCTGAGGAACTTTGTGCCCATTACTATTCTGCCTGTTTGCTAGGGCTGCAGTTGTGGTCGATGTATCTTGGGTTAAAGGTTGTAAGGGAAGGGGAGGTTGTTATGAGCTGGAAAAATTTGTGGTAATAAGTCCAACCCTTACATTGCTGTGTTGACTTACTGACATACCTTCTAAGTTGGTATGTAAGAGACTTTTTTTATTCTCCCCCCTCCCTGATCATTATTGCTCTTTATTTGGGCACCAGTGACACTTTTGTCTCTTACAGGGTTACTTTTAAGCCAGTTACTGTCTTAGTCTGAAAAGACTGGGCATTAAATGTCTCCTGTTTCACAGAATGCCCTTGAAAATATGTCATGGAGGCTTGCGGACGGTGTTCTTCAATGTTCTTTCAGAAGAAGTATTCGTCTTCCTGCTTATAAAGCAAGGTTTAATCTGGATGCCAGTTACTACATCTTTCTGGCAGATGGGGAAGCTAGTGAAGGTAAACTTGACTTGCATATGGTTGCTTTTCTTTGAACAGCTCTAAATGAGTTAGTAACCCTTATGTAAGATGTGGCTTAGCTGAGAATTAGTATTTGAACTAAGGATTCTGATTTCCAAGTTTGAGACACTTAGTCCAGTTATCTTTACTGCCTCTCTGGACCATGGGTTTGCTTTTGGAAGTTAGACTTATGTGTGTGTTGCATGCCCACTTGATGCTAGGATCTGTTAGCTTCTTGAGAGCTGGCCACATCTTTTTGAAATGGAGACTAGCATCAAATGGAATTATTCTTCACATCTTGTGCGTGTAGTGGAGAAAGCTGTTTACTGTAGAGGGATGAGTTGATTCTTGTACATTAAGTATGCAAGACAGCTTAGATGACGGCTTAGGTTCAAGTTTTGATTCACAAGCAGATTTTTTGACACATTACATGTCGGAAATTTAGTTTGTATGATTATGCTCAGTGGTCACAACAGGGTTTGCATTTATAAATCAGGAGTGGGCATACTTACAAGTGCAGTGGTTATCATCAACCGCTTTTGTCACTGCTTAGGTGGACTAATATACAAACATCGTCGTCAGCCTCTGATCACCAATGGAGCGTATGATATCACAGGCCTTCCTCACAATCTTGGAGGTTCCCGGTCCCCACAGCTTATCAAGGCTCATGGTAAGATGCAACTTCTAGTTTTGTCTTCCAGCTTGATACTTGCTGAGACTGAAGAGTTAAGTTTACCTCATTATTGCAGAGTAGGTTTTTCCTCTTCTCTTTCTACCACTCATGTTGTATATGCTGTTGTCCAGTAAGATCTGAGACTGTGAAGACAGAGTAAAATTGTTAATAATTTTTCATTTCAAGAACAGCGTTATAAGATTATTTTTGCCAAGGAAAGTGAACCTGCATTTGCCTTTTCTCTTAAATATATAAACAAGACTTGTTTCTGTTTCCCTCTTTCTTTCTGGTTTAATTTGTTCTATTTGCATAATCGGCTTAATTCTGTTTGAAACAAGAAACCTCTCAACAGACAGTCCAAGGCCATTGAAGTTAATGAGATTTTTTTCCTCTCATAGTACTGGACTTCAAAGCAGGCCCACAAGAGAACTGTCACTCATTCTTTGTCAAACAAATTATAACAAATATCGCCTTTCATCCTGTGATGTCTAATTTGGTGGCAGCACAGTGTCTCTCACCAGTATGTATTGGCTGTACTGGTGCGTATGAAATGTGCGGTAGCCAGAGCTGCTCTGTCTTGCTGTGTGGGAATAGTGTGATTATTTTTTATATGAATGTTTATTCCTTCTAGCAAGATAAATGCTATAAAGTTCTAGTCTGAACCAGGTGATTAAAAACTTGTAAATTCTGACCATATGTGTACAGACTAAACTATTACAGTCTTTGAAGCTCTATTCATATGCAGCTGAATTATCATAAAATTGTTTACCTAGTGGTGTGGTGTTTTTTTTTTTTTTCAATTTTCAGGAGCCCTGATGTTTGTTGCTTGGATTACCACAGTTAGTATTGGTGTTATTGTCGCACGATTCTTCAAACCTGTCTGGTCTCACTCATTCCTATTTGGAAAGGAGATGTGGTTTCAGGTGGGCAAAATCTCCCTATAGCTCTAGCTGTATTTTCTATTTCTATTGTAAGCAGAATTATAAACCTACTAGATCCAAGAAATAGGAGGTTAAACTCAGTGTGATTTACATCTTTTTTTTTAATCTTATAAAATGGAACAACTCCAAATCAGAAGTTCACCTGCTTTACCAGTAAAAGCAAAGTCTAAAGAGGACACTAAGAACATCTTTAACTGTAGATCGGCTAAATGTATTTTAGTGGTGTACTAAGAAATCTGTAGAGTTTCTGAAAGCAAACTTAACTTTTCTAGGTGCATCGTATACTTATGCTGACCACAGTCATGCTTACAAGCATTTCATTTGTGTTGCCTTTTATATACCAAGGAGGTTGGAACCAAGTAAGTGTGTGCTTTTGTTTTGTTTACTCAAATGTACAGGTTGGACCAAATGAATGAGAAGGACATCCACTGACTCTGATGTGTTAGAACTATTGAACTATGGCTGAGGAAATAGCTGTGAAAGCTGTCCTTAAGTAGGCCTCCTTTAACAACAATTAAAAAACCTAAGTACTGTCCTTCCTTCTGCCACATAAAGTCCTTGCCCAAAGTTTCTTTATGTACTAAATCAGTCATCTTCCCATTTCCTTAGAGAACTTGAATTTGGGAGGGGAGTGAGGGTAGGACCGGTGACTCATTAACATGGTAAACCTGCTGGGAATAAGTGTTATGAGCTTGGACTTGCACAGTGCTGCTCCACCATTGTAACTTACTACACAAAAGCATAAAGAAAATGATCAACATTTGGTATTTTTTCTATGTCTTTGTATAGATGTGATGTTATAGAAAAATGTCCTGTGTTTAGCAAGCAGGTTTTCATCCGTATCTCGGCTGTACTGTGATGGCTCTGACAATCTTTCAACCACTTATGGCAGGTTTCAGACCATCTCCTCATGCACCAAGGTACTCACAACTAACTCATTAAGTTACAGCCACAGGAATTAAATATGCCTATTTCTTTAAAAAGTCATTTTACATTGAAAAGTTATCTTTAAAGTAGGTAACAATGTCTGTTCATTTTATTTTTCCACAAACTACTTAACGCTTTTCATTGTTTTGTAGGAGGCAGTTGTTTAACTGGTTTCACTGGAGTACTGGTACAACAGCTAGAATACTAGCTGGTGAGTAGGAGTAGTAGTTGTAACTCCCTTTTAAGTGATTTAAAGAAATTTTGTTCATTGTCTGAGCTATTGCTTGTCTAAAACATCTGTGGACATCCAGTCCAGGCATCTCTGAAGATTCTTTTTCTTGCTGGCTGTGTTCTGTGTGAATTTTAAGTGGCCATCAGGTACAGCTTTAGGGAAAATGTGACTACGTAAAAGGAAAGAGATTTCAGACAAACCAGAAGGATCTCTGCAGTAAGGACCTGTTCTTATCTTGAGTAATTTCTCTTTGTCTTGGAAGATTTGAGGATAGTGTTCTTACAGTAACGTAGTTCAATGTTATTTAACAGGAGAGGGGAAACTCACAGAACCAGAAGCTGGGCTTAATTCTACTAATGGTGTCAAGTTTCCAAAGGCAGCTTAAGCACAGAAGTTGCAGTGACTGTGGTCTTGTTGGTAGAGTCACAAATGCTAGTGTTTGTGTGACTGGGATGTGATAGGGCACTGGGCAGGATGAAAACCATCTTGGCCTTTCCCTCCCTGCCTTCTCCCTCACACTGCTAAAAAAAAAAAATCTTTTGGCTGCATGGATTCCTTTAACCTCATACTGCCAAAGGTGTTGAGAGTATTTTTTTTAATTACCCTGACACCGTGCTCTTAGTGTCTTTTTATCTTGTTTTTACTGACTAGTGGTGACTATGTTCTTGGGAATGGATCTACCAGCACTTGACCTACCAGACCCGTGGGACACCTATACGATGATTGGCTTTGTAGCTTGGCACGTCAGTATTGATGTTCTTCTGGAAATACACAGCTACTGTCTCGTACGTAAAGGTACAAACCCAACAAAACTCCTGTTGTTACCTTGCTTGATGAGGATTGTATTGAGTTTCAGGAGGTGTTCTTTGGTCTCTAACTTGCAATCTGGAAGTTCTAGAAAAATTGTTTTTATGCCATTTTAAATATAGCCTCTTATTTCTCAAACCAGAGTTCATAGGGGCAGAGTGAAATGTGTAAGTATTTTCCAAGAATATATAACTTTTTGCCATGGGACTTTGATGCCAGGTAGGTAAAGTCCAGGTTAATTCATGCACATTTAGTCTGCATTTTATAGTGACAAATTGCGGGTATGAGTGGCTGTCATTGCATCAGCAAAATGATCAGAAACTTGAGCACAAACACTTGCAATTTTGAGTGAATAAGGGAATGAAGGTGAAATCCTGACTGCAATATGTCTAGTGGAGAAACTGGTAATAACTTCATCGGAAATTAGCTTCGCTCGCCGGTGTGACTGAGGGGAGATGACTGTGCATGTGTAAATGACCTGTATCTTAAGGCAGAGATGAGACATGCAGGATTGAAGATGCATGATTAGTTTAGAGGCTGGGTAAGGGGGGACGAGGGGGA
This sequence comes from Pterocles gutturalis, assembly GCF_000699245.1. NCBI lineage: Eukaryota > Metazoa > Chordata > Aves > Pterocliformes > Pteroclidae > Pterocles > Pterocles gutturalis. Next base: position 16,437 of record NW_010110674.1, read on the forward strand.
AGAGTGATTTTAAAAAGATGTGAGTTTAGACATAACTGCAGTATTTACTTCCTGGAAATAGAGAAATGAACCTGAAATGTTTGAACAGTGGATGTTCTCATGTTGGCTAATGCAAAATACTTCCTAATGTAATCTGGTTACCTTAAAAAGAAAAGGAAAAGGTCTTAGATCAAACAAACATTTTGTTTAGCTCGAAACTTGGTGTTTTGATGTTTCACTCTAGCAAAATAGACAAAATGTTTTGCCACTTCAATGTCCAGAAGTTGCTTTTTGTAGGTCAGCTCTAGAATAATTTTTCTCTTGTGCTCTGAGCATGATATTACGGGTCATGAAATGTCAAATGAGTGCTTTTCAAATTTGATGCCGTAAAAGACTTACTTAGTCATGGGATTAAGACTTTTGCAGTATAAAAATGAAACCCCACCTTTTGTCTCCGGAGCAGACTTAGCTCTTTTTTTTCCTTCCCACTAACAGTTGAAGTCATAGAGGATGACAGAGTACAGATACTGCAGTCACTCACATCTGCAGAAGCAGAGGTAAGTCACAATTTTGTAAATAAGTACTATGAGATGGGATGATTCTTTGTTTAAACCAATAAGATTGATACTTCCATGGCTCTTCTTCCTCTTCTCTTGCAGGGTCGTCTGTTTAAGCAGATTGTGTTAATCATCTATGTCTGTGGAAATATAGTATTCCTCCTTGCCTTCCTGGCAGCAATCAACCAAATATGAAATAAGTCACTGAGAATTTTGTGATGAAATATTGTGCAGCTGCAACACCTGAAAAGAATGCTTTCTGTTACAACTTTTCCCTCAACACCTTCCTGAAGATGTAACTGAAGAATAATAGCGTGTGTGTCATGCTTGGTGTTAGGGGAATTTGAACTGAAATCTATAGAAGGATGCTGCAGTCCTGCAAAACCTGTCTTCTGATGTGATTTTTAATAGGAGCCTTTGCCTGAGTAAGGAATGAAGTCCCTAGTTTTTTTTTAATGTAGTAATTAATTAGATTGAAGTTTACAGATTAAGATGATTGAGAAGATGCTCTGAAAATGCTGTTTTGATAGTCAGTTCCCTCAACCTTTTTTGAATACTATTGGGAGAACCAGAAAGACTGATCCCACATCTATCACATCTGTTTGCTTTACTGTGTTTTAATGGCATGTGATATGACAACTTCCTGCTCACGACAGTTTAATGCATTAAAAAAAAAAAACAAACAACAACTTAGTGAAAAACTGTCACAAATGCAGGTTGATGCATGAGCTAAATGCTGTTGTCTATCTTTGCAGTTAAATGCAAAAATTTTCTCTGCTCTAAGAGCAGTACACTTACACAAGCATATGGGCTTGGGAACTTCAGTCCTTTAAAACCACCATTTGCCTCACTGAAAATACTGTTCTGTTCCGTTCCGTCCCTCTCAGTGTCTCTAAACCATAAAGAGAAAATGTGTTTGCAGTATAAGTGAATTAAAACCAATTGTACTTATCCAAAACTCAAACAGGAGGAACTTACCTGTGTGTATGGATTTCTGTGTTTTGCTGTCTTTGCTTGCTTCTGGTTTCTTAATTACTCTTCTGTGTGAATAAGATGGATTTATGCCACTTGATGCTTAAACGGAAGTGAAAATATTTGCTCAGGAGTGTTGCAGTTGTTTTTGCACTATTGAGTGAAATGTGGATTGGGAGTTAGTTTGATTCCAGAAAAGGCAGCTTTTGCTAGTGTTAAGTGAGAGTACTTTGAGCTGGCATATCTAGGAAACAGAACTGTTTTTACAGGAATATGAGAGGGCATTTTTTTAGTCAAAAGATTTATATAAATATATGAACTAGGTACAGGGAATTGAAAGACACTATTGTTTAACTTTTTTGGTTCATGGTTTGCCTAGGTGTAGAAGAACACTCTTGAAATGGCGTTTCAGAAATGGTATGGACTATTACAGCAACAGCCCTGCACTGCCTCATGGCCAGCTCTAAAATACATGTGCGTCAGGCAGTGGTTCTCTCCATTTACTAAAGCTGTCTATTTGTCTCTTCTTCAATCTCTGCAAATCAACAGTGCAGCCTGTTGCAGAGACAAGTCATTCAGAAAGCTACAAGTTGATGTTTGTAGTCGGTCGTCTTTTTTTTTTTTTTTTTTTTTTCTTCTCAAGGGCACTTACAGAGATGCGGTTAACTGCTTTGTCAGCAGCAGCAGACTGCAGGTGAGTGTAAGTTGAACTGTCCCCCTTCCTCCTGGAAGCTGGAAAAAGTCACATGCAGATTGAGGAAGGGGGACTAAAATATGGCAAAACCCAGGCTGAAGGACAAGAAGAGTATGGCTAGCGGTGTGGGTTTGTGATTTTTTTTGTTGCTGTTTTTTGTTTTTTGAGAACTCTGATCTCAAGCCTGGAAATCCCAGGCCTCTCTAGTGCTAAACTTTTGGGGGACTCTTTCGTATACCATGAGTTTATAGAAGAATATCTCTCAACCTAGGCACAATTGATAGCTTTTTAAACTAAAATCAATGCCAGATTCTTTCTGTAATAATAGTAGCTCTACTGTGTGTTTCACTTGCATGTGACAATGAACACAGGGTTTTTAAAACATGAGTGTAAATACCTTAATAATAGTTTGTGTCCCTTTTAGTAAGGTGAAAATAAAATCAAATAGGAACTAGGAAAGAATAGTCTTGCCTAGCAGTGAAACAAATTGTCTGTTTTCTTTGTAGATATTGCTTTATAAATTAAAGCTATCTAAATGCTTCCTGGAGAAGCTCTATTGAAATTGAACGTTAAAATATTTTCTCATTGTAATGCAGAGTTTCTTTTACTCAAGAAGAAAAAAAAAATCCTTGTTCTATGTCTAATACAGCTTTAAATTTGGTGAAATTATCAGCTGCTCTTTGGAACAAATAACTAGTTTGGATAACTAGTGCTAGCAATATTGCATAGTTTCTTTTGTGAGGCCTTATGTGCAGTATTGTAACTTATTTGATGGAAAGACTTGTTGATTTTATGCAGTGTTTGCTCACAGCACCACCCCTGCCTTCTTCCTGCGTGACTATAAGAGGAAGGAGTGTATCGTTGTATTCTAGTGACTTCCAAAATTTCTGGTATACTTCTTTGAAAAACAAAATAACAAAAAAACCCCAAGAGAAAAGTCTATGGAAGTGTTTGATATCAGCAGAAAAAAAAGTGACAATTTAGTTCTAGAGACAATGGTGGTGTTGTGTATTTCTTTTCTTGGATGGTAAAATATTACATAGAAGAAAATTCCCATTGCTTTCCTTCTTCATAAAGGAATCCCACTGAAGTAAAAAAGAAAAAAAAATCATTCACAGGGAGAGATCAAGAAGGTTTCAGTGTTTTCTTACTCTCAGATTAAATTTGTGATGACAAATCAACATTAGCATATTTCTTTTTGGGTTCTTCCAGACAGGCAAACGTTCTCAGTCAAGTAGAAACTTGTGATCAGTCTCACAACAAGTAGTTTACTGTTTTGATTGCGTTGTTAGGTGCAGCCTCCAAACACTAGTCATCTGCTCTTGACTTAACTACAGATCATGTTTCTTCCATATGTTTTGAATGAAAACTGATGCAAATAGCTCAAATGCAATGGAATTCACTGCTGCTTTGCTTCACTTGAAATAATTTTTTTTTGTTTGCTGACATGCAGGCTCCAGAATGAACTAAGAAAAGATGTGCTTTGTTTCTCTTCCTGACACTGAACGCTGTGCAGTTCCCTGTTTTGTAAAAAATCACCAGATGGGGAGACTTCATACTCAGTATAACAACTCCCGTGGTTTTTTTTTACCCGGGTTTGGGAAGGCTGGAGAGATTGCCTGCCTTTTGTTTTGTGTCAGGGTGTGTAACACTGCGTGGCGCTCTTGTCCAAATAACAGCATTTGTATTTTGGCAGTGAGAGGTTGAGACATGTGAAGGATGTCCAAAACGGCAAGTGTTCTTAGATGAACTAATCTGACAAATTCTCAAGCTTTATTAAGAGCTTTGAGCCCAGTTCGTACAGATAGACGTTATGAAATGGGTGTTTACTTGATGTCTGTGCTTTTGCTTGAATAGTTATGGCCTGTTTTCTTTTATCGTGTGTGTAAACCGTGCTCTACCTGTGTACATCCGTTTTCAAACAATTTAAGATGAATGGCAATCACTAAGGAAAAACTGCAACCTACTGCATTTCAATGCAGAAATTAATAGCTGAGTGATTTTTAGATTACTCCAAGTGAATAGAAGGATGGTTAAGAGGAATGATCTGCTAGTAATTCAGAGAAATTCTTTGTTCAATCAGTCTGATCCCAACTTCTCTAAGAGGTATGTGTGAAGGGGGGAGCTCTGCATTCACTTATCTGAGGGAGGGGCACAGCAGAGTTGGCACAGAACAAGTGCTTCAAAACACACTTGGTACCATCTGTTTTAGCTCATGTATGAGCTAATGCAACCACTGTATAGCTCCTGCTGGTCTTCCTTGCTCTGTGCAAAAGTGACTTCACATATTGCAAACAATGAAAGCTGCACATCTATGTCACACTGAACCAGGTATCTGTGATGACTAGTCATCTTGGACACGTGATACTGCATTAAGACTCTAGCTTTGGCTTTGTTTCCGAGAGACTTTTGTCTTGCTGGACCTTAGAAATTGTTCAGCTTTAATGATGAACTGGAATTTTGTATGGCATCCGTACTGACATGTGAAGAAGATACTTTTCCTCCTTGTAATTCTGTTCTTGCTGATAGGGGATGTGGGAAAGCTCTGGGGCTGCAGCACTCAGGTGATGAGCATCCCTTGGTCTTGAGTGCTCCATTTTGTGTCTCTGTTGCTCCAAATTAATGATCTGATACTCATGCTGCTATGTAGTGTATTAGTGTGGGACAGTTCAGATTCATCTGGCACAAACTGAATAGTTCTAATACAATTTTTTTTTCAGAGGACTATCTAAAATAATGCCAAGGTTTGTAACACCAAATTTAACAGCTAGTTCTTGTGTGATGTATGTTTAGAGTTATTTCAATTTTTTTTACATTACTTTTCAAGTATCAGTAGTGAATTTCACCTGTAGCTTTACTGTGCATGCTATTGTGGAGTTTCTCTTCAGTCTCCTTTCTTTTAAACTACTTTTATTATGTTGGCAGCAGCATTTTTGCCCCCTTTTCCAGGTCATTTAAGTTTAATAGCACAGAATATTTGGGGAAGGCAGGGGATGAGCGTCTGTAGCAATCTGACACTTACAAAAGCTGCTCCTGACTATTTCGTATCACTTTCCTGCTCTCACTTTCTTGTGCATTGTGTGAAAGAAAACCTTTGAGAAGATTAAAAATAAAAAAAAGATTTGAAGGTAACTCTGTCTGCTACTCTTGGAACCAACAAATAACAGAAGAAACATAAGGAAAAAAACTCCACACTACTGAAAAAAAACCAAAACCACCCAACACAAACCAAACAAAAAAACCCAAACAAAAAACACAAGATAGACAGAGAGAAAGTGCAATATAGTCAAGTTTATTTGTTCTTATCTGCCATTCCACTTTCCAGGTAACCATCTCTGACAAGTCCTAAAATTTGAGATTATTACCCACTTCAGACGGGGAGCCACCAAGTGCTTAGAGGCTACAAGTCAGCCGATTACTACCATTGTGCCTCAGTATGAGGTAGTAGCTTCAGCTTCCTGCTTTGAAATGAGGAAGACCAGCAAAAAATGTATGGTGTTTTTTTGCTGGTGCATAATTTGAGTCAGCTGTACTAGAATAACACAACCTGAGCTTTGTCTGTTTAGTGATTCAAACCAGACTGACCCCAGCACCATAAAGATATGGTACTGCTTTGAATATAAGGATGTTGTGCTATGAGGCACTTTGTCCCTCACAAGAATTATGTGCTGGAAAAATCTGACTTGCATGTGATTTTTGTTTGTGTAATTGTATCTTATGGCTGCTTGAAGGGCCCTTAGCTCCTCCCTCATGTGGAGAGAATTAACCTGTTCCTCAGTGGGAGCCTTGGATCTTGCTGGAGAGCTGTGCCCAGCAGTGGCTGCACCTAAAACAGACCTTCTGTTGCAGCTGCAGGACAAGCTGCTGGCACCTCAGTGTTTCTGATAGGAGGCTTGCACTGATTTTATCTTCCCCAGCCACCTGAAACCTATGTACTAAGCAGGTTCAGTTTCTGGTTTTTTTTTTTTTTTTTTTTTTTTTTTAAGGATGGGCACCGCCTGTCTGGCAACCACTTTCCTGAAAAAGCAGGGTTTTCTGTAGCAAGCTAGGAGGTGAAACCATGCTTGGGAGGTCTGGCTGTTCATGGTGTCATGCGCAGGACTGATCTGGGAGGTTGTGGGTGGGCAGCGTGTGTGTGGCACGGGGAAGGGAGCAGGGGCTGAGGATGGCTGTACTGTCATATGTAAAAGAGAAGGGTGGGTGGACTGTGGAGCTCTAGAAGGTGGCTAAATATTTAAATACTGACTTTGCTACTGACTTTACTACTGACTTTACTATTTTTGGTTTGTTCTGCTGTCACTTAAAAAGGAATGCATTAAATTTTGGCCAAGGGTGGTACACTTAGAAACCAGCTTTTATATTTACATTTCTTCCTGCTCCTATCTCTCATGTTTAGTTTTTTATTAACCAATGCTTTTGCAAGAAAAATGCTGGGACGGCATTTTCAATCAAAATCAGGTAGATTGGCACACTTTGAAGTGAAACAATGTCCTGTGAAGTTCCGTGGAGATGGGTGTTTATCTGCTCTGTGTACATAGCAACTGTGTGTTCCTGGCTGTGGGAACAGGTACTCGCATGTCTTCATATCTTGGATATACACTGTATTTATGGTCTTAAGTAACTTTCCACTACTTTCACCAAAATCCAGGATGTGATTTATGTGTATGTAGCAGTTGGTCAAATCTGAAAGTCTGTTAAAGTCCATTGGATTATGCAGAGGGCAAAATAACCCAGATGCATAAAACAGGAGCAAAACAAGCATTATGATCCAAAAAAGGTGTGTTGAAGAAACTCTTCTTAGCTTTATTCTGCTTTGAGCAGTAATTTTACTTCCACGTCATTACAGCTGTTAAATCACCTTTTTCCCCAGCTTTGCCATTCTCATCCTCAGAGCTGAAAACAGAAAACAAATAAAGCCATTGCATTTTAAGCTTTCTATTTCTTCTTTATAAATCTCCTTATTTAGAAAAATGAAGAATACACGTACCTCCGGTGGTTAATCCAGCAGAATAAGCATTGTTTTAATGTTATAGAAAGAAATCAGTAAAAGGCATTAGTTCTGGTAATTTTGCAATAACGTGAGTATATTAAGAAATTACTCAATTATCACAATTTGAAAATTAGCACAGCTCTTTTCTGTTTTGTTTCTGTTACCTTCACTAAGGCGTTGCAGACAGATGGTATTGTCCTTGACTAGATGCTGACAGATTAAAAGGATGCATGAATAATTAAACAAACTCTTTAAGCTAAACTCCTCAGTGGGAGCTGTAGCTGTTTGGAAGCCTTTTTTCTTTTGTGTTGATGGTCATAGAAAACTTTACTCTCTTCCTGGTGTAGTGAGTCAGAGTGGGAGTTAGTCATATTCCTGAATTAAGTCTGACAGTTAACTTATACTGATGTTTGTACAGATACTGACTGTCTGTAGCTGGCTATAATGTGGGTTACTTTGAAAGTGACAGTGCAGGGCAGATGATTAACTGTTAAGGTTGTTTTTAGAACAACAATATAATGCTGCTGTTTGATATGTAAGAGCCTCCGTTAACTTAGTATCTGTACAAACATCAGTATGACTGTCTGTAGCTGGCTATAATGTGGGTTACTTTGAAAGTGACAGCGCAGGGCAGATGATTAACTGTTAAGGTTGTTTTTAGAACAACAATATAGTGCTGCTGTTTGATATGTAAGAGCCTCCCCCCACCATGTAGTTGATCTGAGAATGCAGTCGGAATAATCTCCAGCTCTGACCTGTTAGATTGAAGAATCACCCAAAATAGGATGTCTCATTCCTTCATCCTGCATATGTGTCTGTACTGGGAGACAGGGGGTCAAAGCAGCTGTTTACTCGACTTATGCATGTCAGCAAATGTCCAACTTGAGTTATGTTTTGAATGCTGGAGTTGTTGCAAATCAGAAGCATCTGAGCGTAACTTCATATCACAGGGCCACCGATGTTAAGCTAGCTCTTACAAAGACCCTGTGTACTGTTTGCAGACCAACGAATTCTGAAGGATTCGAGTCCTGGTTGTGGTTTGAGAGAGGAATCAGTCTGGTGCTTCACATACGGCCAATAGTCCCCCTTTGTCTTGCTCTATGCATTACAGAAACAGATAGCATGTGTGAATCTTTCTCTGTTAAAAAGTTTTGTTGTATGTTAATTTCTTCAAGGCAAATGGAGCCAGGCCTCCACTGCGTTTTTTGAAGGTTTCACAGCTTCTAGTAGTAATCTAGCTATCTGCCAAAAGCCTTGGACCCTCATGTCCCATGAGAGCCTGTTCCACACTGTCACTATGTTTTACTGCCTATTCAGCTTCAGTTCTTCCTTTTCTTATTCATTCCACTATGTCTAGCCTTTGTTCCTCCCCAAGGACTTTTAAGTTATCTCATGAGTATTGAATCTTTGAAACATTTGCACGTTAATTCATTTGACTGAAACTTAAAGAAAAAAATAAGCTCTAATAATGCAAAGCACTAGTATCCTAATTATAGCATTGTTATCCTTCTCTGTATGGTTTTTCTGGGGGCATGTACTTTGAGATATTGGTCTCCCACCAAGCTCATGGGAAAAGGAAAGTTGCTCCCTATGAAATTCTGTCAGTTTGGAGAGCTGAAAGCTCCTAATTTAATCTGATATTTCTCTATGTAGATTGGCACGTGGAACGATTCCTCTACCTCCTAGTTGTCCTTGGCCATCACCTTTTCAGTAACTTGCTCTGAAGGTTTATTTCTTTTCCAAAGCGAGATTGTTGCATAAGTGACCATCACTGGCCTGTCCTGTGCTTCCTTGCTTTCCATTCTCTTTCAGAGAGTCCTCAGTGCCTGTTTAATGTTCAAATACTGCAATTGCATCCCACAGCTTTCATTTCAGAGAGGATTATTTTTTCTGTTGTACAGTTTGTCGTTTTGGTAATGAACGATGAGGTACCAAAAATAACTTTGACTCTCCTCTTTTCACTGGTAGTGTTAAGGTGAACCTGCTAGGTTGGGCATCAGTGGCTGCTTTGAAAACAGTTTATTTCCCTAAGAAACAGCCCTGTGTAATACATTGTTCTAGGTTTAAGAGGCTTTCCTGGTTTTGTTTCCTTTTTAGAAGTCACAGTAGGATTACAGGACTGCTTGGGAAAAACTGACTCACTTCCTGGCATTTTCCACTGATCAAAATGTCCCAGGGAGTGGCAAGAAATAGGTGGAGGGGTAGACAGAAATTGGCTTAGTTCCAATTTCTGCTGGGCACTTAAGACGCTCACTTGGAGCCAGTGCTGATTGTTCGGGTATATTTTTGAGGTAGTTGCTAAACTGCTTTTAATTTAATTGGGATCCGTTTTTTCCCAATTGGCTAGTTTCTCCTTGGTAGAATACTTGTAACTACGTGGGTAAGACCAAATACAGATTAACAGAACAGATCCTCAAATGTCTTTGCTAGATTTACACTTGTCTCCCTTCCCTGAAGGTCAGTGTTTGTCTTCCACTAACCTCAAAAGAGAGAGAACCTAAATTGTATGGGTGGCAGGGAAAAATGAAGATGTTTCAGATGCTTCTTTCAGGAGAGAAAAATAAACAAAGATTGTTACAGATAGAGGTGCTCAGCTAACATCTCATGTCCTGTCTGTGGCCCACCTGCCAGCTTGTAGGTAACTTTTGGAAGCAGCTTTCCCAGGATCTCTTCAGGAGCACCCATGCTGGGGGCCATACGATGAATACATTGTTCTGGCAGCAACCAGCTGGTGGGTGGGTGAGTGTTGTTTCTCCACTGTATGCCTGTACATATGTGAGGGGGAATTAAGGGACTATCCCCAAAATATAATGGGCTGAAGTAGTTGCTGGAGCGGTTTGTCTTGCTTGTGCCGGCTACTTCTGCTTTCAGTTGCTGACAGGAGCCTTTGTTCCTGGAGGACACGTGGAAGCGCACAGATGACAGGATTGGTGCTTGAGAGGAGCAAAGGTCCTCTCAAGTGATTGAAAAAGTGCAGTGGCCTCACTGAGGGGAAAGGCTGGGTAGTACTGCTGGAACATTTCAGGCTGTTGTGTGCATGGCTGCACCAGGTTGATACTCCCGTAAACTGGGAGCGTTACTTACAGAATAGCTCTTCCCAGCCAGCCCATACTGATGTGAAAATACTTGAAACTCCTTATATGGTCCAATGACCACCCTCTCTCCTGGCTTCACCTGTATTGTAAAGAAATGCTGGGCTGCCACTGTGGCTTTAGGCAGGGCCCAAACTTACACTGTTGCTGCCGAATTGCAAAATTATTCAGAATATAGTCTGGAAGAGGAGCAGAGAGGGAGTGTGGGATCAGGACCCCAATATTCCTATAATTCAAGCACAGTGTTCTTTCCTTGAAGTGGAATGTGACTGCTGTCTGAAATCTGTTCTGTAAATATACCTAGATGCAGTTTAATTGTATGCGTTAAAGTGCAACATAATCATAAAGAAGAGCTTGCGGTGTTTCTGGAAGTCCTTGCTATTGTTTTTTCAACCTTTTAGTATAAAACTTCGTAGTAAAGAAATAGACACCTTAAGTATTAATAGAATACAAAAAGTGCTAAAAAATAACACTATGGACTGTATGGACTAAGCACATATAGAGATGAAAACTGCTTCGTTGTATTCAGAGTCTATAAAAATATCTAACTTGGGTTAACAAAAAATGTTAAAACTTGCATAAATACTGTCAAGGCAAGGCTGGCAATGCTGATTCCAGAAAAATGCAAAGTAAAGCTGGTTATTAAACAGTCTTTCTGATTTAAGGAGCAATTGAGATTGTCTAGGAAGTAGTTAGAACACAGACAGGCACAAAAACATTCCAGTGAGGAGACAGTGTTAAGAAGCAATGCTGTTAGTTACCTGGTGGAAATGAAAACCAATTCGGCTAATTGAGGTTGCATTAATGGAAATTTAATTATCACTTGAAAGAGAACTTTTAATCTTTGAAGGTTACAGAAATGTCTCTTCTGAGATAGTTTATTTTCCAAATTTTGATATGGTAACTAGCGCATTGCTAAACATGAAATAATTCAACAGTACCAAAATGCAGATTGGCATTTGTTAACAAAGAAGAGCAAGTAAATTATTAGTAATTGCATACAAGTCCATGAAACAATACAAACAGTGAAGTGAAACAGTTACTAGCAGGTAAGAGCAGTATCAATTTACTACATGAGCGAACAGCAGTGACAGGGTTTTCCTTTTCTGTTACCTGTTAGTGAGGGATCTTCAGTGCCGTCTCCAGATACCTGGCCGTGAAGATGATCGTGGTGTGTTGGTGAGCTTAAGCGTTCCTCTTGTTCTCGTAGGGAGATGGAATTTTTGTGGGGTACCTTGTTCAGGCTCATGCCCAAACTGCTCACAGGGTTTGTCTGTAGGGCTTCTGTGGTTTTCCTGCTCGGTGGCTGATAAACCTGACTATAGTGACCTACGGGATGATATGCTGGTTTCTCAGATTTGCTGTCATCATCATCATCATCATCAATGATAACTAATTCTGCACGGATAACCCCGTCATATCGTGACAACTTTTGGTCTGCTTCTGCATCGTCATCATCAATGCGCTGATAACCCATGAAAATCATTGTTACTGGTTCAGAATCATCCACGTAACATGGTACAGCTTGGACAATGCTGTACTGAACATCTTCCTCATCTTGAGGTGTTGGAGGTGTTTCATTAAGACGGCAGGGACTTGAAAACCTTGTCTCATTATGTCTTTCTCTTGTATTCTGGTAAGGTTTTAATTCCTCATGTGCAGCTTTTCTTTCTTCATTATGTATCATCCTCTTCTCAGGATTAGTGTGCACTTGCTTCTCTGAACAGGAAAGAACTGGAGAGGGAGATGTTGGCTGTATTACCTTTGGAAGATCAACCCCATTCTCTTTATGTTGCTGCATAAAGGGCTCTCTTTTAGAGGAGAATTCTGTGCGATGATTGGCAAATCCATTCATTTCTCTTCTGTGAGTGTCTTCCAGTTTTGGTCCAGGGACTATTTTGTCTTTCTGAGGAGTAACTGGCCTGCAAAACTTGTTTGCAAACACAGGCTCATGATACTCTGTGGGAGATTGGGAATTTTTTTCAGTGGCCTGCCGTAGCAGATCCTCCACCTCAACAGGAGCAAGTTCATCCATCCCATTTTGTGTTGTGCTGCCATTTGAGGACACTGCATAGACTGACTTCCTGCCATCGTCATAGACTTTAATTCCTGTCTCTTTAAACTCCTTTGAAGGAAGAGGTATTGTTGATAACACTGTGTTTTCTCCCGTCTTCATGTCTTTTTCAACTTTAATTTCCATGGCAAACAATGCTGTTGAAAGAAACAAGTGCTTAAACTGATAAAGCAGCAGTTGCAAGCAATACTATAGAAGAGTTCCAGCAGTGATGGAGAATGACTGTTAGAATGAATTATCAAGTACGTGAAATTACCACATATATAACCAGTATATTAGATTCTCATTTAGAATGCCCCCTTCCATCCTGTCAAAACATGAAGTGGAAAAAAATAGTTTCATTTGGATCTAATTCTGTGAGGAAAAATAAGGTGTTGAGGGACCAGTTTTCATCACGTGATTTACTGAGAAAGCCAGACTTAACCTCGGCCCTGGTGTCGTGCTGGTTAGTAGCAGTTGAAAGAGCTGAACATGCTACAAAACTAAAGTCTTGGGCACTCAGAAGGGTTTGGAAGCTTTGTAGCAGTTGGGAGATAACCAGACACCTGCCGGCTGCCCATAGGTGTAAGTGCAGATAGAAAATGTGAAATGTGTGATATGAAGGGAGGAACCACTTAAAGTTATGCCAGGTAGAGGAACAAAGTACTGGAAAGAAGTGTCAATGTTGAAAAAACACTTGATGCTTATTCTCAATGGCACATACCTTGCACCCATGTCCCACCTTTTTGATGCCCTCACTGGTAACATGACATAGCTTAAGTGAGGACAACACTGTCCCATATCTGTATGTTTATCCTTCCCTTAAAGTGTATTAGATTCAATATATAGGAAGTCTTTGGACATATTGACACCCTTTGGAGTTACTAATAAGCAGTACCTTTCCTCTTTTCCTCGTCGGTGGGAGCATGTGCTGAACTTTTCAGTGCAGAAGGCCTGAAAGACTTGGGAAGGTCAGGTATGCTGGTGTATATGTAGTCTGCTGCCTCTGAATAAAGATCCACAAAGCATTTAGTATGTTTTCACTGACTTCTACAAGAATCTTTTTTACAATATTTTTTTTGTCTAAACATACCTTTTTCAAATCCTGCTTTTTCAGTCTTCACAGACTAGGAAAGAGAACCATTAACAATAAGTGTGATTAGTCAGTTTTAAGATGTTAATTAGACAGTGCTCTGCTTTACCTGACAGTTTTAACTTTCTGTGTGCATGGCTTCATACGGAGAAGGGGCTTAAAACTGGAACCTGCTCAGTTGCAGCACAGCAAGGGAGAAAGTGAAATTTTTCTGGTTTTTTCTCCCAATTTGGTTCCAAGTCACACAGGGAAGGACAGGACATTACAGAGCATTAATCAGTGACACAGCCTCACACTGTGGCCCAGGCTGGTTGTCTACTTTGGCTTTCCAGTTGTACTTATCTCCCTGCACATCACTAGAAAGAGAGAGTGTGAGTGTTTAAGAACAACTGGAGAACTGAAGTTTAGTTTCATCACTATATTTTTGAGATTTTAAGACGATTTTGAAATATCAAAATGACCTTTTGACAAAGACCAATGACTGATAATATTGTTGTGTTTCACTAAAACCTCTCTCAGGGACTTGGGGGAAAGCGTGATGCGGTTTAGCTGGGCGCATCACCTGAAGGACTACGGGTACATCAGCCTCTGTCCCTGTTGTGTCTGTCTCTGGCTGAGATGCAAAGTTCCTGGTTGGTGTCAGTGGCCGTACTATTTTTTTTTTTTTTTTTTGAGACGTGCTATAAATGAGTAATGATAGGAATTGCTTCCCCACCCCCCATAAACAAGCAAATGGAGACACTTGGATGCTTGAACAGTATAACAACTTGACCCCCCCTTGCATTTGAACAACAGTCACTTTAGACAAAAGCTCATGAGCACTCACAGGATCCAGCTAGTTCCCCTCTCCCTGGTTATTATGATGAATGAGTATGAATTCTACTTCTAGAGTAATTTGGCACTAACCTTTATTATATCTTCTGTTGTTTTCTCAACAGACTTAAGTTTCTTTAAAATTGCTTCTTCCTTAGCTGAGACTTCCATTTCCTCTCTTTCCAGAGCCTCAATTTCCTTTTCCAGTCTGTAATCACAATTCCCTTCAATTTAATAGCAGTCAGAGAACAATATTGCAGATTCAATATATTGTGAATATGGACATTAGTGGAGCTGGTTCTACTTACCCTGACAAATTTTGCTCTGAGATTAGTTTATAATTTCAATGCATCAGGAAAAACTGAAATAGTGTTCTTATTTTAAAAAAAAAATACGTACCTGCCAGATTCCTTCAGAGCCTACTTTGGAAACAGTGGCTGAAATTAATTCATTATTCAGGAGGGAATAGATAAGGAATATAGGCCTCCACAGCATTTCCTCTGAGAAAATTTTCTCTCCTATTTTGTCTCAAGAAATGTGATTACTCTATTGTAATTGAGATGTAGGAACCTAGGAATCAGACACCAGGGTTATGACTTCATTTTTCTCTTAATTTTGGATGCGTACTTGTACACATCATGAAAAAAAGAAATTTTTTTTTGTTGTGAGAAAGACGAATGTTTTTGTACCTGGTAGTACTTAAAGGGCTAGAGTACATCACCTCATACCCTGTATTTTAATATATGTAGCCAAACTGTGTTCATGAGGATCTCCTGTGGAGGAAAGCTCCAGTAAATCTATAACTAGAAGCTATGATTCCAGAAGAATGGCCTCTATCGATGGACATCACGTTATATGCGTATTTCTGAGGGGTAGAAGAGGTATCACTTTTTTTTGAAACAATAGTAAGGGCATTTGCAAGTACTTTCTGTAGATAAAACGTCTTTTAACTAATTTTCTAATATGAAAATTAGCACAGCTAGAAATCATAATGGTGATGCGCTTTGCAGCCTACTTTCATGAAGTGATAACTTCATAATTGTGTGGATTTTGAAAACTAAGCAACCTTCATAGTAGGAGGATGCTCAAGATACTAAAGTCTGAAGGTTTGTTGTTTTCTGGTCTGCCTGGGATTGAGAATTAAGAATTTACAAACACCCAGGGTGCTGAACTAGTTCATCAGGTGCTAATAGCAATCACTTTCTAGGATTGTAATTAGGTGAGATTTCCAACACCAAGAAGCAATTGCTAAGGGTCTCTTTGTTAGAGGACAAGCCTTGACTGTACTGAGGTCCACTCAGTGAGAGCTTTGTTTTACAAAGCCTACAAGCCTACCTCTTATGAATACCAAATATACTAACTTTGGATATTCTCTAAGACAGGAAGAAATTCAACAATTGACTTGTCTCTGTCAGATTTTAGCAGTGCAAACCAGAAGCATCTTGCCAGTTAAGACTTGGCTGATGGGCTAACTCTTCTTAAAAAACCTTTTATTGTTATGTAAAAGTGAGATTGAAGCTCATCAGTCAAAATTCTCTTGAGCTATTGACATCTACTGTAGGTAGATGTACATTACTAAAAAGGGGTCACAGCTGTCTTTCCCTCCCCTTTTCATTGTATGTTTCATTGTATGTGGTTTCTTGCATGTTAAAGCTGAGTGCAATGTTTAAGGTATCATTTTCCTAATTAGGGTTTTTATTTTCTTAGCACTAATATGTTTGACAAAATATTTCTAGGCAGAAAAATCCAGGATAAAATATCTACTCTCTATGTATGTGAGAGAGGGAGAAAGCTATTACGCCTGGTTAAAGCACGCCTCTAAGGTAAAGTATCTGATACTATTCAATATATTCATCAACGA
>NW_010110675.1:0-1535 GCF_000699245.1 Pterocles gutturalis
TGGCTGCGGGAGAGCTGCAGCTCCGGACCGGGCCCGCGCTCTAGAACCAGCCCAAGCTCTCCGCCAAACTGTTGCTGAGGGGCTTCAGAGCTCCAGCGGCCTTCACACCACTGCACGCTGCAGAGACCTCGAATTGCCCGTCACTGCCCACACAGGGCTGGACGACGGGTGATGCTGGAGAAAGGCGAGTAGGAAAGACCTTCTGGGTCTTCAGACCTCCTGATCCTGCACGGCGCCCTTGTTTGCCAGCCGAACGGCAGAGCTGTGCAGGGGGTCACAGGAGGACTCTGGCCTCTGAAAACTAGTATTTGCAAATGCTAGAAAATATTGTTGTTCAGGGATCAGACCAATATCCCAGTTGATTTCTGGGATTTCTCCAGGGATGCCAGAGTCCCAAAGTTCTTGCCCACATTCCTGAATATTTGACAGAAGTTCTTACTTGACACATTTATCTGTCATTAATGCATTTGTTTAATGCCTTTTGAGAGAGGATTTTACCCATGTGTGCCATCTGCTAGTAAATTACTGTGTGTGGGCAGAGAGCCACTGTCCTGTTCTGTGTCTGCTTCAATAGCAAGGGCAGAAATAGATACGGCTTGCAAGTAACTGGTTGTTTTTTGTTTTGTTTTGTTTTTAAATGCAGTTAATCCATAACATTCAGGCAGGGAACTCCAGGCTAAATTGGGTGCAGTTTGTCATTGCAAACAGAAGTAAAAAGAAAAAAAATAGGTCAGTATTTATTCCTTGATCCTCCACAATTTCTGTAGGTCTGTGGGAGAAGAGTCAGTTATTTACTGATGGAGTTAGGAAAAGGTTATGTCATGTTTTGTTACCTAGGTAACTTTCTAGGGTAGTGAAACCAAGCCATATTTTTCTGTCTTAGGTACTGTGCAAAGTGTTTTCATCTATTGACATTCTTGTCATATTTTTACTCAGGCAAATTTAGCCTCTATACAAGCGGTACAGTGGTGGTCGGAGCATCTAAGACCAGTGCTTGCAGTGAGAACACTTTGTTCTAGAGAACTGCTTCCCCACAGCCTTGGATGTTTATGCTAGAGGAGAAATATATAAAAAATCATGTGGTTAAAATCATAGAATCATAGAACAGTTTGAGCTGGAAGGGACCATGGAGGCCATCTAGTCCAACCCCTCTGCAGCAAGCAGGGACACCTTCCACTAGATCAGGTTGCCCAGAGCCCCATCCAACCTGACCTTGAATGTTTCCAGGGGCATGGCAACCTGTTCCAGTGTTTCACCACCTGAAGTGTAAAATATTTTTTCATTATATCTAGTCTAAACCTCTCCTCTTTTAGTTTGAAGCCATTACCCCTTGTCCTGTTGCTACAGGCCCTGTTAAAAAGTTCATCCCCATCTTTCTTATAACCCCCTTTAGGTACTGAAAGGCCACAACCAGGTCTCCTCGGAGCCTTCTCTTCTCCAGGCTGAATAACCCCAAGTCTCTCAGCCTCTCCTCATAGGGGGGTGTTCCAGTCCTTTGATTATTTTCATGGCTCCTCTGGCCCCGCTCCAGCAGC
>NW_010110676.1:0-12081 GCF_000699245.1 Pterocles gutturalis
TTCTATGATTCTATGATTCTATGATGAAAGAAAAATAAAAATGTATTGCAGTCACAAAATTATTTTTCACTAATTTTTGCACTTTGAGAATATGCTGAGGTATTACCAACAGTGTAATTCTTTATCCAGATTCTGATTTGCAAATAGATTTTAACTGAAGTAGATCAAGACACTTAAGCACTCTCTCACACTCTCCTTTAAGTCTTCTAAAACAACCAAAATTAGTTATCTCTTCTGGACTCCTAATGTAGACATCACGAGGTCACAAACTGATCATGTGTGGAGCTGAAGTTTAACCTCCATTTTTAAATCCCATTTTATCCAACTGAACCTTAGCAATATTACTTGAAGACTTTTTTGGTTTGCTAGAAATTGAATGAATTGAACTAAAGCCAACATAATAATCTGCTTTACTCACTTGACTGTTTTGTAATTGGAGGCCTTAAACTGAAATTTTAAAAAAAAGCTTACACTTAATTTATCTTTTTGATTTTTTTTTTTACTTTTTTTTTAGAACAATCACTTCAATACATTGTCTTAGAAATAAAATAATGGAACATATTTGCAATTAATAATTTCTCTAATTTAGCATGTCTCATTTTGTTCTGTTTTCTACCATTTTCTTTCAGCTCTTTGAACATTCTGGATCTGTCTGGAATACTTTCTTTCTTATTTATGTTTAATTAATAATTTCAGTAAAACTGTTCTAGCTCAGAGATTATTTCCAGGCATTTTTCTGTTGTAACACAAATATTCAGTACATTAAATTCAATATTTGTGTTCCTCATGGACTAAATTATTCATAATGTGTGAGTTAGTTAAGCCAGCTGCTCAACTAACTCACAAAGAAAGAGACTATACTAAATCCCTCAGACTTCGGTATCCTGAGAGAAAGGTTATTTTCTCCTCAGCAATAAGATGCAGCAGAACTAAGGATCTTTAAAAAAACTCTAGATCCATTCTTGAAACATGCAGCTAATAATTTCTACTGCAACTAATCTACATTAAGATTTACTGCCTAGACACAACAGACTTTAATTAGTCTGTCTGTAAGTCTGTGTTCTCTGTATGCATGCAGGTGAACTTTGACATCTATTAAGCTAGTATTTTTGGTGAACACAGTCACTGGCAGAGGAAATGTGTTCAGTGTTTAATCGATTTGTAATTCCAACTTTTCCCCACACATTAAAAAAATAATTTAATATTCGGAAAAAAAATTAAACTGGCTTTCTACCCTTCAATTATAATCCTGAGTCCTCCCTATCCCTCCTCCATGTCAGGGTACAAAAACCAAACCAAAACAAAAAGAATATAGCAAGTTTATTTTATTTAATCTATCATTAGGTTACCAAAATGAATATATTAGACAAACAAACAATCACACACACACGCGCACACACACACACATATACTCTGAGGCTTTACATTTGATATAAAAATGAAAAAAACTGATTTTCTTTTCTCCTCTCTCTTGAATAAACTAAGTAATAGGATTGGAATATTCACTGTAGCATCTGTGGTAAGTAATGAAACTGTGGTGTTGAAACCACTTTCATCACATTAACATTTCCCCAAAGGTTATGATTTAATGAGTCCATTTATTAAAATCTTCAATATTATTTTATATAAGTAGTCCCTTGTTATCATTTATCACACTGTCCAAACTTTAATTTTAACTTAATTTGTAAATATGCCCACAGTTTTTTTGGCATATATACTGACTATTGTTGGACTACTAGTACTACAGGGTCTATCTTTGATATTGGTACTGATTTGACCAATTTACTTATCACCCTAATGTGTTACTGATTCAAAAGTTATTCAGTTTAGGAAAACAGTAATTGTATCACTCCTCTCCCTCCCCAGCTCCTGCCTCCAGTGATGTCTTTTCAATCTATGTATTTTACATAGTGGCAGAAATAAGGAGTGGAAAATCTAAGACTCAAACTTTCTACACACTTAATTATACTGATGCAGAGATCTACATTTAACCTCATCATCCTAGGCTCTCTCTCCAGTAAACAAAGGAAAAACTGTATTTTAAGATAAATCTCTTCTTAAAGTATATACATACCTCATATGTTAGATATTTACTTTCTAGATATCTAAAGTTAGGGGAGATTTTTCTCTCTTAGAGTACCTTGTATTTTTTCTTCTCTAATCCTTGAGGAAAAAAGTATAATCCTGAGACCCAAACATATTTTTGACAGTGTTAAAATACTGCATAAGAAATAAGAAAAGTTCTAGGCGTCAATTTGCATTCATAAGGAAGATAAACAAAAAAATTGCTTTAAAAATGAGAAAAGAAATACCTGCACACTAGTTAAACAAAAAGGTTGGGCTATGACAGAATATTCTTATTGTCTGGTCTCCTTTGGTTCAAAGGTAGATATTTTTATTTGAAGCTCTTCTGAATCAATTTTTTTTTTTTCTTCTGAAAGTTACAAATCAACTCTTACTCTGTTACTGTCCTGATAAGCTAGTTACTTTAAAAATTGCTTCAATACCTCTACACTAAATTACAGAAATCATTACTAATCTGGATGATGGGGCAGAGTATACCATCGACAAGTTTGCTGATGACACCAAAGTGGAAGGAGTGACTGACAGTGACTGGGAGGTTTGGGCTGCCATCCAGAGGAACCTCAGCAGGCTGGAGAAAAGGGCTGACAGGAACCTCACAAAATTCAACAAGTGCAAAGCCTTGCACCTAGGAAGGAACAACCTCAAACACCAGTAGATGGTGGGGGAAAGCAGCTTGGCAGAAAAGGGCCTGGGATCCTGGTGGACACTGAGCTGAACAGGAGGACCCAGCAATGTGCTCTTGCCACAAAGGCGGCTAATGGTGTCCTGGGCTGCGGTACTGACAGCAGGTCAAGGGAGATGATCTTTCCACTCAGCACTGGTGGGGCCACACCTGGAGTGCTTTGTCCAGTTCTGGGCTCCCTAGTATAAGGGAGAGAAGGGAAAAAAGAGAGACTAGAGAGACCAAAGAAGGGCTGCTTAGATGATTAAGGGACTGGAGCATTTCATTCCTATGAGGAAAGGCTGAGAGAGCTGGGACAGTTCAGCATAGAGAAGCGGGGGTCTTTATCAATCTTACTCTTCTCAGTGGTGTCCAGTGACAGGACCAGAGGCAATGGGCAAAAACCGAAACAAGGAGTTTCCATCTGAACATCAAGAAATACTTTTTTACTGTGAGGGTCACTGAACACTGGGACAGGTTGCCCAGGGATCTTGTGGAGTCTCCCTCCTTGGAGATAATCAAAAGCCATCTGGACAAGGTCCTGGGCAACTGGCTTTGGGTGGTCCTGCACACGGCTGGACCAGATAACCTCCAGAGGTCCACTCCTACCTCAACCATTCTGTGATTCTAAGTAGAAAATAAGTATAGCTTGCATTAAATAGGTATGTAAGTGTTACATGTTATAACAAGGTGAATTTAGACATCTGGGTTTGACTCAGACAGTCAAGGTTTCAAGGTAATTAGGCATGAAATTTAAGCTATACCTTCCAGGGACACCAAAAAGCTACAACATAGCTCCTGAGAAGAGGGGCTGAATCTACTCCACTGACAAATTTTTAATGTATTTCTAGTTTGGGGGTATTTGTGGCCCACACTGAAAGGTCTTGCTACCTTGTTTAGGTCCCAACAGAACTGTGAAGTCTGTAGAAAGCTTGTTTTTCTCCTATGATTAAACTTCTCTCTCCAATTTCTTTGTTGCCTTCACTAGTCAAAATAGAGCCCAATACTACATGATAAGCCTCACAAAATTGATTAAAAATCCAGTAGCACTGGATTTTTGCTGTTATTTCCACTCACGAGCAAAATATATTACTGGAAAGTAAAAAAAAAACAGTGTTTGCTCATTATATACAGTTCAGTTTGAACCTGATGGTAATTGTCATGTTGTATGCATGTAGATGAAAACACAGCTAGGACAGGTCTAACGGAAACAGGTATCTGAAAAAGTATTCAAAACAAGATTTCTAAAAGTGGTCAGTAAATTGCAGCTCTGTTTAGGAACATAAAATACACTGGTAAACTTAAAAATGCTTAGCACCTAGACATTTTCAGTAAAATTGCTATGAACAGCTGGGTGTTAAGTACACTGGCACGTCTCAGCTTATCAAGTAGATGCCTAAATGACAGTGGAGCTTTACTGAAAGTTATGCTGATTTTCATTGCTGAGATCCATGCAAACTATTATGATGCAGTTTATTTGTATGATTAAAAAATGACTGTAAACTAGAGTCTGAACTGGAAAATAACATGGGATACATCACTGTTATTTGATCCACTCCCATTGCGTTTGCTTTTAATAGTTGCACTGAACATACGGGACTTTCAGATGTGAGTTATAATATCCTGGCATCTTAATAAGTTAAAATTTATTGAAATAACTTAAAAATATGTTGTCAAAGAGGATGACTGAATAGCAACACACACACTGAGCAATTTCTGCAACAATCTGATACAATCTACAATTAGGAAAGGAAAGATACGCTCTTATTTATATGACCAGAGCTTACAATTGAGTTGGACAATTAATGTAATCTAATGTGTAGATGAAATGTAATGAAACGTGTTTTCACATGGACGGACTCTATACATTATAATGGGGTCATTTATGCGAATAAACGTTTCACTCAGAATGAACTGCATAGAATGGGCAACAGAAGTAGTATATTTTTAGCAAAATGCCGTTCTGAACCTATGGCAATGCAGAATTAATATAAAGAGAGGCAAGGTTTGTATTTTCTATTCATCATTTTCATTCCCCAACAATTTTACG
This sequence comes from Pterocles gutturalis, assembly GCF_000699245.1. Lineage (NCBI taxonomy): Eukaryota > Metazoa > Chordata > Aves > Pterocliformes > Pteroclidae > Pterocles > Pterocles gutturalis. The sequence continues at coordinate 4,797 of NW_010110676.1, forward strand.
ACAACGTGCAGAAGTGTTTTACCTAGTGAAGATCCACTCTTCCACTACATAAATCGACCCCAACATATTTAGTAGCAAACTATTTTATAGAAACTGAATAAAAAGTCAGCTAAGTTGCCTGTGTGTGTATGATAAAGAAATAATATTATACCATTATGTTGCCACAACTTTTTATTTTAATAGCGTCTCATGATAGTTTCAAAGCATTTACTGATACTTCACTGATAATTACTGGTATTTACTAAACCTTACTGATAGAAAACATATTTGGAAATGAATGTTTCACATAACTCTGTTGAACGGTTATCATTTTTACTGTTTACAAATTTTCACACTGTTGCTTATCTACACAAGAAATGCCTACCATATTGACAGGACTTTTGGACAATTTTAGAATTAGTTAAAGACAAAAAAGATCTCTTTGGATCATATCTGCACACTGCATTGAACTATCATATCTATCTTCAGATAAAATACCAGCTGGCAAGATACCTCCACAACCAGAGAAGTTATTATAAAAAAAGAAAAAAGATAGCATGACCTATATAAGAAAGTAGAGAAATGACAGTATACTCTGCATGTACTGACTATATTAAGAGAAGCTGAACATGAGCCGGCAGTGTGCGCTTGCAGCCCAGAAAGTGAACTGTGTTCTGGGCTGCATCAAAAGAAGCATTAGCAGCAGGTCGAAGGAGGTGATTCTCCCCCTCTGCTCTGCTCTCGTGAGACCCCACCTGGAGTACTGTGTTCAGATGTGGGGCCCCCAACATAAAAAAAGACCTGGACCTGTTGGAGAGAGTCCAGAGGAGAGCCATGAAATTAATCAGAGGGCTGGAGCACCTCCCCTATGAGGACAGGCTGAAAGAGTTGGGGTTGTTCAGCCTGGAGAAGAGAAGGCTCCGAGGAGACTTAATAGCAGCCTTCCAGTCCCTGAAGGGGGCCTACAGGAGAGATGGGGAGGCACTCTTTATCAGGGAGTGTAGTGAGAGGACCCTTGTCCTCTCAGGTAACAGGTATAAGCTGAAAGAGGGTAGATTTAGACTAGACATTAGGAAGAAATTTTTCACTGTGAGGGTGGTGAGGCACTGGAACAGGTTGCCCAGGGAAGTTGTGGATGCCCCGTCCCTGTAGGTGTTCAAGACCAGGCTGGATGAGGCTTTGAGCAACCTGGTCTAGTGGAGGGTGTCCCTGCCCATGGCAGGGGGGTTGGAACTTGATGATCTTTGAGGTCCTTTCCAACCCTATGCATTCTAATGATTCTATGATTCTGTAATCAACTAACTGCCATTTCAAGGGCAAGTGAAATTTCAGGCCCAAATTTCTCCTACATTAATAAGTTAATAGAGGAAGAGCCTAGAAGCTTGCCTGAAAGGTCTTTTTTATGGACTAAGAAATTATTAATTCTTAAGGTAATTATTTTTATCTACTTCAAGTTAACATAAAATTGCATTTAAAATATTGTCAAACTTCCTCACGTTCCCAAATTTATATTATTCTGATACAGGTCGACATTCCAATTGAGTGATCGCTTAGTTCCCTTGCATAAAATGAAGTATTAAGCACCATTTGAGATGTCCCATGGTGTGTAAGAATCCACACAGGGCCAGTAAATATGGCACTGGATTTATGAGGGAACGCTTCCAGAAAATCTGCTGGGAGCTAGGCAGCATGATAATCCATGGCATTTATGGCACTTCTCAAATCAGCACATAGGTTTGTTCCTGTGTGCTGGACACTACATTAGATCTTCATCGCATACAGTGGGAGGTCAGGAATTTAGCTGATGTGGAGAAGCCTACACACACAGGTGAATAACAAACTGAATGATACCTTCAGTCCTTTCAGATGCAAGTTATAATATGCTAGCATCCAATTCATTTCGAAATGACAGAAAAAATTCACAAAATGTTGTAGAGGATGATTGAATATACACACATACTTAGCATTTACACCAGACCAGCAGGTGAGAACCACTCTAGAAAACCTAGAACTCTAGTCAGGTGAGAATTTGTATCATCTGCACTTCTTTAGTGGTGCTAGATATGGTTAGAGAACTGGAAAAGGTTATCACTTCATATTAACAGTCACACTGCTCTGAAAGAGTGAAAGAGAAAGTTGGAGATTGACTGACACAGAGTGATACTCTCAATTTTTGCTAAGCCAAGGATCGTTCAATTGTTTCATCTAGCCCAATATATATTGAAAAGGTCGGAACTCAATGAACCTTAATCTGACGACTGCCTAGTTAATCAGATTTTTAGCAGTACAGAGAAATACCTCTTTGCTAAATGCCAGCTGAGCTGTGGAAGGAATTTGCAAGTTTGCCTCACTATGTCAATTATCCAAGCTAGGATTTAAAGGGTTTCTGCTTTATTATTATATGCAAATTCATATACACTTTTAAATTCATGTACAGCCAGATGTAATGTGTGCATTCTGAGGGGATTTAGAGGCTTAGCATTTCCTACAGGTTCCCTACAACATCTTTGTATAAATAATAACAGCACCCAAGTGGATCAGTTCACTTTCTCTCCCATGACTTACAGGGTATTTAAGTACTTCACTTTATAAGGACTGGATTGTTTCTGTCCCTGGGCAAGAAATCTAATTTAGATGCCTACACTAGTTTAACTAGATCTGAGCCACAGTGTATTTAATACACAAAGACTGTGCATCATCCTACTGATGTGATTTGTGAGCCTCCGAAAGTGATATTATTAAAAGTGTTGCAAAGAGAAAGGTAATAATATCTATGCTTTACCTTATGCTATTTTTTTAGCTTTCATAGTTAACCAATGATTTACTATTACAAGCAGCTGCAAAAAGCATCCATTATAAACACAGCGCACTGGTGGAGTAAAAGTTACCTTTAACAACCATTTCCGCAAGTAAATTATTTGTGCTCTTTTTTATCATGCACATCTTTGCTGACAAACATTAAAACATAGGTATAACATCCTCATTCTTTACTAGTCGTGCTATTCTAGGCACTCATGTGTTAACTCCCAACTCTTGCTTGTAAATTCCTTCAGCAGCCCACTCACAATTTCTCATACTCTTAAGTAACACCACAAAATGAATGTTTTGCCCAATAGAAGCTGCACGCAATCTTGGCTCATGCTGTAACCTCAACATTAACAAATAAAGACAATCAGCAAAAACTAGTGATATAAACTCTTCTACACTTCTTGCCCTCAGGGCCAGAAGGTAATTTTTCAGCTTCAACTGTACACGAGGTTAGATTTTTGCCTATATAGAATTACCAAGGATTCAGATGAACCGTTTTGCTCCCTGAGCTGTGGAGATGGTAATCACTACATCACAGGTCACGGAGAAGGTAGTCATCAGATGATGGGTCAGGACAGTCATCAGGGAACTAGGTGAGAACACCTTTAACTATTCTAGCCAGACCTTAATGGGTATATCTTTCCACAACTAAAGATTTTCACCTCTAACTAAAAGGTTCACAAGAACATTCTACTATAAAAGAATGAAATAAATGTATATGTATATGTGTATGTGCATGTGAATATGCATGTGTATGTGTATCCACGCACTAATATATGCTAGGGTCTACCCAGCTCGGAAGCAGCTTGGCAGAACAGGGGTCAGCAGTGTGCCCTTGCTGCAAAGAAAGGTAACAGTGTTCTGGGCTGCATTAGACAAAGTATTGTCAGTAAGCTGAAGGAGATGATCCTTCCCCTCTGCTCAGCACTGGAGAGGCCAAACCTGGCATGATGTGTCCAGTTTAGTTTCCTCAGCACAAGAGAGACATGGACATACTGCAGAGAATTCAATGAGGGGTCACAAAGATGATGAAGGGACTGGAGCATCTCCCCTATGAGGAAGAAAGGCTGAGAAAGCTGGGACTGTTTAGCCTGGAGAAGAGAAAGGTCAGGGGGGATCTTACTAATATGCATGAATGCCTGAAGGGAGGGTACAGAGAGGCTGAAGCCAGGCTTTTTTCAGTGGTGCCCAGTGACAGGACCAGAGGCAATGGGCACAAACCGAAACACAGGAGGTTCCCTCTGAACATCAGGAAACAGTTTTCTACTGTGAAGGTGATCGGTCCTGCCACAGTCCTTGGAGATAAAGCCTTTTGGACATGGTCCTGGACAACTGGCTCTAGGTGTCCCTGCCTGAGCAGAGGTGTTGGACCAGATGACCTCCAGAAGCCCCTTCCAAACTCAGTCATTCTGTGATTCTGTGATTGTTTATCACGTCATGTCAAAAAAGACATAGCCACAAAGTGTCTTTAGTGTTTTTGCTTTGTTTTACATGTACTAATTTTGTTTGGTTTTTTTGAAGATTAAAGTGGTTTTATTCACATTTCATTTAAAAATCCTGCTAAACTGCTGAAATTTGAGGGCAACTGTGGTACCTTTTAGCCACAAAAAGTAGCTTCCTAGAATTTTTGAACAACTAACAAAATGTCAGCTTAACAATAATTTTTGTTTGTTTCTGTCCTGGTTTAGGCTGGGATAGAGTTAATTTTCTTCCTAGTAGCTGGTATAGTAACGTGTTTTGGATTTAGGATGAGAATGCCAATAACACACGGATGTTTTAGTTGATGCTGCGCAGTGCTTACACTAAGTCAAGGACTTTACAGCTTCTCATACTGCCCTGACAGCAAGGAGGCTGGGGGTGCACAAAAGCTGGGAGGGTACACAGGCAGGACAGCTGACCCAAGCTGGCCAAAGGGATATTCCATACTACATGACATCATGATGAACTGGTGAACAATAAAATTGCTGAGAGTTGGCCGAGGGGTGGCAGTGGCTGCTCGGGGACTGTCTGGGCTTTGGTCAGCGGGTGGTGAGCAATTGCATTGTGTATCACTTGTTTTGTATATTATTCTATCGTTATTATTACCTTCCCTCCCTTTTCTGTCATACTCAACTGTCTTTATCTCAACCTACAAGTTTTACCTCTTTTCTGATTCTCTCCCCCATTCCACTGGGGGAGGAAATAGTAAACGGCTGTGTGGCCTTACTGCCTGTTGGGTTAAACCACAAGTTAATTTGCTCTCTGTTAACTTACTCTTGGTGAAGAATGCAATTAAAAATCACAGGAAAAATACATGTGATAAGCTTGTAAATAAACAATTGAAGTAAATAATCTAAAATACTTCAGCATTAACAAGGTTTAAGGGTCCCACCAAATTTTTATTCCCCCTGTATCCTTCAAAAATGAAAATTAATATAAATTAAAATACATTTTCTATACAGATCAACACAAAACATTTGGAAAATGTATTCCAAGTATAGTAAGGAAGTAACTAAATCTTGCCTGTTATAATGTGAAATAATTTCTTATATTGGTCAAGCCATCAATCTTTCTAGTTTAACTTGAAGGAAGAAATATAAACTGTTTTAACTTAGCAAAGGGTTTCAGGCAAATCAAAGGAACAAAATCAGACTAAAGTCCTACGGCAACACTGTAGGTTCTATTACTTCATTTTCAGATTCATGATACTTTCCTTTTAATATGTTAATAGTGATTGGTTTCTCCTAAATTCCATTGCATTTTGAAATACATTGTTTGATATTCTATTACTCAAGTCTGACTACATTGCCAATATAATTACTGCCCCTTGACAGTGAAACAAGGTATCATAAAAACTCAGGCTATAAATTTAAGCCTTCATTTTAAGAGGATCTCAATACAATCTTTCCCATCTGTTAATAATCTGTGACTTCATCTTTTTTAGTGAATTGAAAAGTGAAGAACCCAAATCTTTTTTTTCTCAAAGGTCCAATGATTAGCTTTTAATTTTGGCCTGGCTTCTCTCCAGAGAGCTCTTCAGTTAATTTTCAGTGTAATGAAAATTACAGTTTTTTATTTGATTTACAGTTAAGTATAAAACATAGTGGGAAAAAAAATCACCTTTTGGTAATAAAAAAGTTAGTTTTCACCTCCAGCTCTCAATAATTTTCTGTTGAGGCTTTGTTATGTCTTAATTGTAATTTGGAAACAATTTTTAAATACTTTTTGTCATTAAAGCAAACATTTATATAATGCAGTACTCGATGATAGACAAGCACCAGTGCACAAGGGTTAATTTTCAGATTAAATTGGACAAAAAATACAGAGAAATGCTAGAAGTATATAACTCTAAAATAATTATTTCTGAAACTCCTAGCAAACAGTTTTGAAACTGTTATTTTTTTCATATACCTTACTCACTGGCTGTTCAGAAAGAAATGTGTTCTCTCTAAAAGTTGTCCCTGAATCTGAAGAAAGAAGTTTTATGAGAAATTTTCTAGAAAGATATACAATGAAATTAAATTTCAGGTTAAGACGACTGTTTTAGGAGTTTATAGGTGGGTGTCAATGGTGTGAGATATGAATGATATATGTTTACAGTTGTGATGCTTTTCTGTGATAGGCAGTGGAAATCTAGGATCTAATTCAGTTGCTAAACATGGGACATAGTGATACTTCAGATAACTTAAGCTTTCTAGGATATTCTCATGAGAATCATGTATAACAAAGTGGACACAATTCTGTTGCATAAATGAGGGCCATTAGTGCTCTTGGAAGTGTCTCAGTAAGGTAAGTAAAGTATGTGATGCTTAGACAAAGTAAAATCCCTATTGATTGGAGGAAGGAAGCTAAATTTATAAACTACACATTTAGAATTTGCAGCAGGATTAGAAGCTTTTGAACATAAAAGTAGTTTGAAATCTTTCCTATAAATTATTTCAGCTGATACTTTATATACCAGAGAATCATAGAATCCATAGAACAGCCCAGGTTGGAAGCAACTCTGAAAGATCTTCTGGTCCAGCCTTTAATGGGAAAGGGAGTCTAGATGACAATGAGACCATGACATGCCTCACACACATACATATACTACCTGATATGTTACATAAGGTTGTTGAAAAGGAAAATAAACTTTTTAATCTTGGTTCTATTTTTCACCATTTTCAGCGACTCACAGAACAAACAAAATACTTGTATTCCTTTCATCTGACTTATGTCAATAGCCACATTTAACTCCATAATGGTAGGTCTCAGTCGCTGAGATCAGCTGCTTCGGAGCCGACCCAGCTCCGCCAGATCAACTGATCGCGAGGTACAGGGAGGTTTTCGGGAGATTCCTTCGACAGGAAAACCCCGAGGCAGCGGAATATCCCGACTCCCCCGCCAACAGCTCTCCCGAGAGAGGCTGACGTGGCACGGGAGTTGCCAGGGCAACCGCGGTCACCACCCCTCCCCCAGTCTCTAAATTTTTGCCGATATTTTGTGGGCATGCTCTCCGCCCACAGCGCGTACACAAGTC
>NW_010110677.1:0-19740 GCF_000699245.1 Pterocles gutturalis
CCGCGGTCCAGGTCCCGGTCCGTGGGGAGGCAGAGCAGCCCCTCGCGAAGGACGTTTCTTCGTCTTTCCAGGCCCCCGTTTCCCTTTTTGTAGCCCGTGCAGGGAAGTTGGGGTTTGTGTTTTCCGCACGTCCAGCCCCTGCAGGCGTTGGGGCTCTGTCTGCCAAGTGCATAAATAAAACACGTTCAAAACCTAAACACTAGCGTCTCTATGTGTTTCCTTCATCGTTGCTGCTATAAAGTTCTGAGAAAGAACTAGTGACTTAAATTTTTCATACTAGTCTTCACTCTTATACAAAGTTGTTTAGTTCTAAAAAAAAAAAAAAAATCTTAAAATATGCGCCATGCTAGTCAGTCATCTAGGTTATTCTAATGATGGATTAGGGCAGCTAATTACAGCAGACTGTGCCTGCCTGTTTGTTCACTTTTGGTTGCTATAACTTTACAGCCCGAATTTTTTCTAGCTGCTCCTCAGTGGGGTTTCTCCTTGTTTCTGACCTAGGGGTTTCCCAAAGGCTGCTGTTTGCAGTGTAAACCCTACCAAATACAAACACAAACGTCCAATGGACCTGATTGCAAAGTCACTGCTCAAGGGGTTGTGAATTTCTCTCCTGCTGCTTCTCTAGCCTTTCAGTGAGAGGAGGCTCCGGCTGGAGGCCCAAGGAGAGTCTGAACTCCATAGGTACAGTTTTAAGAATTCATTGGGTTTATATCAGGGCCCACTGCCAAATTTCTTACCTGGTGGTTAGGGTGTCTCTCACCGACTGTGGTCCTAGGAAGAGTGAGCCGCTGCTTGTTCCTATGCATGAATTAGAAGGCAAGAGCATAAAAGACAGACTAAAGTTAATTTTTTTCCAATGCATTTTTTTTAGTGGTGCATTTCATGTACCTTGAAGCTGCCTATTCCTTGGTTTTGATACAGCACCTAAAGTTTCTCAGCATCTCCTCCTGACAAGTCATCACACTTTTATGACTTATTTGAATTCTGTCATATCCCTGTTCGCTGTTTCCCCCAGATAATGTGTAGGATTTGTTCCTAATAACAAAAACACATCATAGCATAGTCCAGTTGATAATGTGCATTACATTTTTCTAGAAGGAAGATAGGTAGTTTATCCATATTATTTTTTTTGTTTGTTTGTTTTTCCAGTTTCTTAGCCAGTTCCTGTAAGTGCAAAATCCTGCATCTGTTCCTAGGATACAGTTTTGGTATTTCATACAGTTCTGCTGGGCAGTGATTTTTGTTTTCTAGTCTGTATAACCAAGATTTTTGTCTTGGGTTTCCCAATGAAGAATGGCATTGAGTCATTATTAGTATTTGGAAGAAAGTGATGAATGATTGTCCACATGCCAGGAACAGCGTACAGCTGATGAGTTGTTTATACTGACTTGGGAATGTCAACGGCATCTGTTAAATTATGTGTCTTAATAGGAGCATAAGAAGCAACAAGCAATAAGTGACAAAAAATCTTTGTTAAATAAGAAGAAGGATTCTGTGATGTGGATAAAGTGAACATCTGGGCAGGTGGTGGAGTATGACAAAATAATTGAGAGTAAAAATGAGACAAGGACGTAAAAGAGACTAGAGACAACATTCTTGGCATAGTAAATGTGATAATTATTTCATTAAGGAAAAAATTTGTACTATGGAAACTAGTGAGTTAGGATCTAAAATATTTGTCATTGTGTGATAAAGTCTAGGCAGAAAGCAGGTACCACTGAGTGAAGTGGAGACAAAGAAGGCTCCATCGTGCCCCAGTGCAAGGGGAATGATTTGCTTTCATATGGGGAGTGCAGAGGGGCTCGTCCCTATTTTGGTTCAATTTCTAATTCAGCTGGAGTTGAAAAGGTTAAACACTTCCTTCTGCAGAAAACAGTGGTTTCCTTTTCAAAGGATGGTATGCACATCCTCAAAGTGCAGGTGGCTGTGTTTGACTGAAAAGGGAAACATGCAAAAAGAATAAAAATTATGCTGCTAATGTGAATTGTTCCACTTTGTTAGGACACCAGGCCTGGACATCGCAGACAACAGAAGGTCAACAAGTCTCTGGAAGACAAAAAGTATGTGAATATTGTCTTGTCTAGTTTGACTGAGGGCAAGAAAAAAACTAAGAGTTTCCTATTGGAAAACCATATCTGGTTGCTACATAATATTCTGAATTTTAAGAGCTACAATTATTTTGGTTTGTATGATGGAAAGTCTCAACTGACTTTGCTTATTGGCTTGTAGGAAAAGTGCTTTTCTGACACTTCAGGGGTTTTTAGCTTTCATTTAATGTTTTTTAAAGGTTTTTAACATTGGGAAGAGAAATATTTTATGTTCAAGACCAAATGGTATTCCAAAGTCTATGTATTTTGAGTGTGATTGCAACTGAAAGACTTTAATTTGAGAATTCCTCTCCCCATCTTTCTGCAGTGTCTCCTTAAACATAGTATATACTGTTCTGACCTGGTACCATCAGTGCCCCCCGCTTACTAATTTCTGGATTGATGTGTTAAAGCGTGAGCTCCCCAGCTCAAGGCGTGAGGGAGTATTGCTGGGATGGCCATCACAGTCATCGTTCAAGCGGTCTACTTATTTCGGTTTGTGAATTGTGGTGGCAATGAGATATGTTGAAAAGTATCTTCTGTTTTCTGTTCTTTGCTCTTACGTTAATGGTATTTGCCCGGAGAATAGATACTCTGTGTTTATTTGACACTTAATAATTTTGCTGTCGTGTAAAATGTCCAGGCGTTTCAGGGCTATGAAGAATTTTTGAGAATAGTGAAGCAGAGTTCCCTCTGATCTTGAGGAAGAAAAAAAATCAGTGCTGCAGGCTAGTCAAAATTAGTCTTAACGTAGTGTGATTTGTAGGATATACTGTAAGGCTGTCGTCATTGCTGAAAGCCTTGCTTGTTAAAATTCTTACTAGAATTAAGTCTTTTCATTGTGTAGTGTCAGCTCTGGCTCTGGGAATACATGTTGAAAGAGATCTTGCCCTTTGTGGGATGGAAAAGGCCTCTTTTGTAATGATGGGCTGCAGAAGAATTCTTACATTCCACATCGGTTGCTTAAGGATAAATGTATGTTTTTACATTGAGATTAAGTTGTACCTCCTCCGTAAGGGGAAGGTTTGAGGTAGGATGAATATTGTTTCCTGTTCCTCTCGAGTAGCTTTCTAATGTCATTCTCTGAAAGATGTACTGAAAAATAACATTTAGGATGTTTTATCTTCCTGGCACTTTTCAGTTCACAAAACTCTGGAGATTCAGTGAACTGTGAGATTAATTTTTAGAGTACCGGGGAAGATGAAAGGGGTGCTGTCTGCCAGGTGATTGTGGTTGTGTCTGTGTGTGCACACATATGCGCCAGGTTTCAAGTTGATGTTTTCCAGGTCTAAGCAATTTGAGGAGGTGGAAACTACTGTCCCAGGACTGAACAGTGACTGTGAGACAGTCAGCGACACGTCTTCTGCCTCACGGAAAGGGCGGGTGAATGGAAGCACGGAGTCCAGAAGCAAGCGGACCATTCGCAGGCCTGCTTACTGGTTGGAAATGAGAGGAATAAAAAACAGCGTTAACAGATCTTCAGAGAAAAAAGGTACTCATCCCTCATCCCTTTGACTTGAGGCAAAACTGGCTTTCTCTCTGGTTAAAAGAGATGAGGTGACTTCTCAAAGACGTACTGTAGTTCAGCCACACATTACAAGCTTGTAATGCTGCTCCTGTGTGAGGAGAAATAACCTTCCTCCACTGCAGAAACATGGGTGAACTTCTCTGATGTTACACAGCTCCTTTTGAGTGACTTGTGTATTCAAATTAATGATTCTGTGACTGAACTCAGTCTTATCTGTGGAAGGGATACGTATAAGGCTGATTTGGTGTTCCTGCTCCAGCAGGGGTATTGGACTGAATGATCTTTCGAGGCCCCTTCCAGTCTCTAACATTCGGTGATTCTGTGATAAGGGTTCTGCCAGTCATGCCTACAGGAGAGATGGGGAGGCACACTTTTATCAGGGAGTGTAGTGACAGGGGTAACGAGGGATAACGGTTTTAAGTTGAAAGAGAGGAGATTTAGATTAGATATTAGGAAGAAATGTTTTCCTGTGTGGTTCAGAAGGCTGTGTCTCGCTCACTGGTGTCCAGGTGCTGAGGCAGCAGCAGACTCAAAGCTGTTATTCAGACTGACTAGTGAGACTGAAGCACTTCTGTTCTTACTCGTTAGCAGGAGAAGTTCTATTGAAAGGCAAGAGGAAATCCGAGCAAGGGGAAGGCGAGGATCTTAAAGACTCTCCCAAGAAGAAGCAGAAGATCTCGGGTAATACGGATAACTTGTATTTCTACTTCAGACTTGCTCTCTGCCTAAATGCTGTCCTCTGCTGTCTTCCAACTCTGTTTCTATTTCAGTGCTCAGTATTTGGGCCAGTTCTGTTAAATATCTTTATCAGTGGTCTGGACGAGGGGATCGAGTGCACCCTCAGTAAGTCTGCAGACGACACCAAGTTGGGTAGGAGTGTTGATCTGCTTGAGGGCAGGAGGTTCTACAGAGGGATCTGGACAGGCTGGGCTGATGGGCTGAGGCCAGTTCTCTGAGGTTCAATAAAGCCAAGTGCCGGGTCCTGCACTTTGGTCACAACAACCCCCTGCAACGCTCCCGGCTCGGGGCAGAGTGGCTGGAAAGCTGCCCAGCAGAGAGGGACCTGGGGGTGCTGGGCGACAGCCGGCTGAACATGAGCCAGCAGTGTGCCCAGGTGGCCAAGAAGGCCAGCAGCATCCTGGCCTGCATCAGCAAGAGTGTGGCCAGCAGGAGCAGGGACGGATGCCCTTGGACTCGGCACTGGTGAGGCCACACCTTGAATCCTGGGGTCAGTTTTGGGCCCCTCACCACAAGAAGGACATTGAGGGGCTGGAGCAGGGCCAGAGAACGGCAACGAAGGGTCTATAGCACAAGTCCTGTGAGGAGCAACTGAGGGAACTGGGGTTGTTTAGCCTGGAGAAGAGGAGGCTGAGGGGAGACCTTATCACTCTATACAACTACCTGAAAGGAGGTTGTGGCGAGGTGGGTGTTGGTCTCTTTTCCCAAGTAACAAGTGACAGGATGAGTGGAAACGGTCTCAAGTTGAGCCAGGGGAGGTTGAGGTTGGATATTAGAAAAAAATTCTTCACTGTGAGGGTTGTCAAGCGTTGGAACAGGCTGCCCAGGGAAGTGGTGGAGTCACCATCCCTGGAGGTGTTAAAAAGATGTGTAGATGTAGCAGGGACAGGGTTTAGTGGTGGACTTGGCAGTGCTGGGTTAACAGTTGAACTCCATGATATTAGAGGTCTTTTCCAACCAATGGTTCTATGGTTCTAAGTCCCATGGGGCCTGACGGGTTGCACTGAGTGCTGAGAGAGCTGGCTGATGCCATTGTGAGGCCACTCTTGGTTATCTTTGAAAGGTCATGGCAACTGGGAGAGGCTCCTGAAGACTAGAAGAGAGCAAATATCACTCCTATCTTCAAGGACAGAAGGAAGGAAGGAAGATGTGGGGAACTACAGGCTGGTCAGCCTCACTTCGGCCTCTGGGAAGGTGATGGAGAGAATCCTCCTGGAAAGCATTTCCAAACACATGAAGGACAAGATGGTGATTGGGAGTAGCCAGCATGGATTCATGAAGGGCAGATCATGCTTAATCAACCTGATAGCCTTCTACAGTGAGGTCACTAGCTTGATGGATGAGGGGAGAGCAGCGGATGTTGTTCCCCTGAACTTTAGCAAGACTTCTGGTGCTGTTTCCCACAACGTCCTCATAGATGAGCTACAACGTACAGGTTAGATAAATGAACAGTGCAGTGGCTTGAAAACCAGCTGAACATCCAGGCCCAGAGGGTTGTGATGAGCAGCACAAAGTCTAGCTGGAGGCACATCACTAATGGTGTACGCGGGGATAAATACTGGGGCCAGTACTGTTTAACGTGTTCATTAATGACCTGGGCAATGGGACAGTGTGCACCCTCAGCAAGTACACAGACAATACAAAACTGGGAGGAGTGGTGGTACACCAGACGGGTGTGCTGCCATTCACAGGGACCCAGACAGGCTGGAGAGCTAGGCAGAGAGGAGCCTCTTGAGCCTCATCAAGGAGAAATGTGAAGTCCTGCAGCTGGGCAGGAATAACCCCATGTACCAGCATATAATGAGGGATAACTTTCTGGAAACCAGTTCTGCAGACAGGGCCTTTGGGGTCCTGGAGGACATCAAGGTGACCATGAGCCAGCAACATGCTCTTGTGGTAAAGGCTGCTAGAAGCATTCTGGGCTACGTTAAGAGGAGCATTGCCAGCAGGTCGAGGGAGGTGATCCTTCCCCTCTGCTCAGCACTGGTGAGGCCACGTCTGGAGTACTGCATCCAGTGCTGGGCTCCCCAGTACAAGAGAGCCCTGGACATACTGGAGAGAGGGTAGTGCAGGGCTGCAAAGATGATTGAGAGACTGGAATGTCTTTCCTACGAAGACAGGTTGAGAGAGCCGCGGCTCTTCAGTCTGGAGAAGAGAAGGCTCCGGAGGAATCTTATCAGTGTGTATACTGACTCGATGGGAGGGAATGAAGAAAAGGGAGCCAGGCTCTTCTCTGTGTGCTCACTGACAGGACAAGAGACAACAAGCACAAATTAAAACACACAAAATTCTATCTAAAGATTGCACTTCTTACTGTGAGGGTGGTCAAACCCTGGCACACGTTGCCCAAAGAGATTGTGGAGTCTCCATCAGTGGAGATACTCAAAACTCGACGAGACATGTTCCTTGGCAACCTACTCTAGCTGACCCTGCCTGAACACAGGGGTTGGACTGGGTGATCTTGGGAGATCCCTTCCAGACTTAATGTTCCTCTGATTTCTGTGAAATAGAAAAAAGTATGGAATGATGGTTCACAGTCTGTCCCAAGTTCAATTCTAACTATTGTTTTTGTCACGAAGGACTTGGAATTATCTAGACAGTACAAAGCTGAAAGAGATGGCAAGTGTGTTGGAGGAAAGGCTAAAATTTAAAATGGTCTTGATGTTAGTGAAAAAAATAGAACGGAATATAGTGTGTAAAGTTAAAGGGTCATACTTGTTTTTAAAAAGGCAGTTGTTATACTGAGGTGTTTGATCAGGAATGTAGACTTCCAGATATGCGATGTAATTCTTTTGCTCTAATGCAGGGTCACACTTGGAGTGCTGTTTCCAGCAGTGGGCACTGCAGCTCAGGAAATGTGTGGACCAACTGCAGAGAACAGGGAGAAGAGAGCAAAAAGCATAACCCATGAGAAAACACTGAATAAGCGTTGTTTAGTCCAAAGAAAACAGCAATGAGTAGAGGAATGGGACTGTCCATTTGCTCAACAAGTCACTAGGTTGGCTCAGCCATACTGTGAACAGTTTCAGTGTGAAGAGTTCACATCCACTGAGCTTTGTGTACGAACAGCCGTGCAGATGACAACTATCTGGATCGGACTAATGCCTGCACCTGTAAATAGCTATGGATTTTGAAAGGGAGTAGGGAACATAATGGAAGGTATCCCTGTCCATGACAGGGGGGTTGGAACTAGATGATCTTTAAGATCCCTTCCAACCCAAACCATTCTATGATAATCCTGAAATTGCTTTAAAAAAAAAAAATAAATTGAACGTTTCTGAATGAGTAGCTTTGAGACAGCAGGCTAAATAGCAGCCTCCTAGCAAAAAATTGTTACTTTTTTGTAAGAAGGCTTGCAGAATTAAGTCTTCTGGTCTTTCTTTTTTATGCCATAACAGGAAAAAAACAGCAAGCTGAAACACAACAAAACTCCAAAACGAAAGGCCACTGTGTTCAGATTCAGAAAGAACCAGAAACCTATGGCACAGGTAAGAAGAAGCAGCAGCAGTTGCTCAGAATTGTTTATAAAGCAGCTAAAAGATAAATGTGATTCTAGGATTTGAATCTGAGCAACAGCTGTGTTTCTGATGTTGCCGTTTTGTTATTCACTCCACTGTTGAAAAGGAAGGACTGGCTGCTGTCCTTTTGGTGCTGTGTTAGTACTGCAGAGTAAGATTGGAGGGGCCGCATACTGCCTGATAGCGTAGTTCCACATGGTTTAACCCTGCGTAATGGAACAGTGATGAGGGAATCACTTTTTGAACTGAGCAAAAGCCTGTTAAAATAGTTTCACTATAAAACTCATAAAAATGTTTATACTTTTTTACTCAGCAGAATGTCTTTGCAGGAAAAACTCTGTAGCTGCCAGATCTCCTCTTCTGGTAACCTGGTAGCCAGAGAGCCAAGCAGCCCATCCCAGAAAAATGACATTGACTCAGCAGGTGGAACGAGTCAGTCTGTGTAGCTCCCAGCACTCACTGAATACCGCAGCTTTGTGCCGGCTGCTGTTGGATTCACAGACATTTCCCCAGCCGCCTGGGGAGGGACAACCCCTACCTGTTGTTACTGGGAGAAGAGGAGAGCCTTTAGGTCTTTTTATGATAAGAATTCAAGCAGATGGCTGCTAAGCCCCTTTCTTCCCAGAACCCATTTCAGTGGTTTGTAATCCACGTGGATTATGCCAAGCTTTCACTTGGCATTTCAGAGAGAGGCCAGGAGCTGGAAACCGTGCCACACTGGGTGCTTTTCCCTGGCTGGTGAGCAGCTTGGGCTCGTGGTTTCGCTCTGTTCCCTTTCAGTGCCAAAACTACTGGCTAACGTAAGTGGGGTTCTGAAGATGTGGTTAGTAGGCCTGAACCGTCGGCTTTGTCTGAAGGTGTTCAGTCACATCTGTGACTACTTTTACTGTGACAACCCTTTTGCCGAAGGAGAAGTTTACTCTGCATGCTGCAGTAATTGTGTAATAAAAATGAATGAAGGAAAAATCTCTGCTGGACAAGAGGAAGAACACTTCTCTCAAGGGGATGGTAGGATTAAAGTGTTTTTCTGAGATGATCTCCCAAAAGGAGTGATGTGTGCCTTGTCACGTTTAAAGCTGCCAGTGAGCTGAACCTGTTGGAAGTGTAGCTGGGCACGAGTTTGGCAGCATGCGAGCTATCTCCTAGGATTTATTGTGCACGTTGAAGGAAAAAAAAAAAAAAAAAGACATTGTGTTTGCAGTTCTGTTCCAAACCTTTTGTTTTGACAGGTAGCATAGAAGAGCGATGGTCTCTGGAAATTCAGGACAAAGGCCGAGTTACCTGTCCGACGTGCCGGGCTGTGGTGAGGAAGACTGTAGAAGGACTGAAGAAACATATGGTGAATTGCAGGCAGGTAAGAACATGAGAAATGGGCAGTGCTTTCTTTACTCCTCTTCAGCTTACTGATAGAAATGCCTGCACACTGTTTTGTGGTGCATTTAAAACCAGTTTCGTCTCATCACCATGTCTCTAAGCAACAGTCCTTGACAACACCTGTAAGAGGCTGTGCTCGGTGCTGCGTGCTTAGCCTTTTGCTGGAGGTTTGGGGCAGCGAACAAAGATGTATTTGTCTTGTAGTTCCCCCAAATTTTAGGCTCCATAAACTCTGTGTTGTTCTTAATGGGCAGTTACCAGGCCCGAATACAATGTTCTGCTCTCCTGCTCCTTTCCCCTGAGTTTCCCACTGCTTTGGTTAATTTACAGTTACAGGTACCACGTCCTTGTTTATTTCTAGCAAATGTTCACATGTCACCACTGTGGGAAGCAGCTGAAGTCTTCAGGAGGGATGAAGTACCACATCATGGCAGACCATAACAATCAGGTAACGTGTCTGCTGTGTATCAGGAAACCCTACGGGCAGGACAGTCCTTTGTTCCTTCCCTGGTGCACACAGAAACAGGACATGATGTGTTTTTTCAGATGTTGTAGGTGTTCAAATCTTGTCTACCTATTATTTTTCCTGTGAGATTTGACACCTGAAAAAAACAGTGGAATGTTACCAGAGGTGGTGGGCATGCTGCATCTTAGAAAGAGGGGATGGATTTCTGTTTAGGCTGGTTATATGTCACACATAAAAGGCATTCTCAATCAGAAAAAAAAAAAATGATTGCTCATTAGGCTGCAATTTACAGTTCTTTGCTAGAAAGTCAGAGTTTTCCACATCCAGAGCAGACTAGTTTTCAGTTCTTTACAAGTTCAAAGGTGAAAAAGCAGAAGCAGCAGTGTAGTTCTTACCTCTGTGTACTGTAAAGATGTAATGCCACAACCTGCTTCTCCTCTTTGCTGTCACTTTAAAGAAGGCAATTTCCCATTGTAGTTGTGAAGAATCAGAACTTTTGAAAAGGTCGTTTGGAAGTTTGGGTGAGGTTTAGATAATTTGTTATTTTTTACATAGTTCCCAGTACTGTGATTTCTGAACGTGCAGCTGTCCTGGTAAACGGAATAGGGCAGGGATCGTGTTCTGGCCCAGAGGGAACAGGTCTGTCACTCGGTTCTGGCTTCTTATTCAGTCTAGGTGTAATATTGTAAGGTAGTGTAGGAAATAATATACAATAACAGTCAGAGGGAGAATAGAGAAGACCCTGAGCTGTAGCTGAGCATCAGGGAATAACCATTACAGGCAGTTGGTGTGCTTACCTTTAATGAGGCTAAGTGGAAGTGGTAGGACCAGTAAATTTTAGAGGTACGTGACAGAAATGAGTAAGTACTTTCCACACAGGCGGAAGGGCAGAAAAGTAATTATCAAAATACTTACCCTTGACCTTCCCAGCAGCTATGGTTTGGGACCATTTCTTACCAAGGTTTTGTTCATAGCTAGCTATCTAAGTGTTAAAACTCCTATCTGCAAAGTGCTTTTCAGGCGGTTTACTCCTTTTAAAGGTAATTCACTTGTTCCTGGGATACAGACAGTGATCGTTGTATTAAATACACTTCTGTAAAATCATAAGTTGCAGAGGTTTAATTATTTTAGAAGCTTTCCTTCAGTAGGATGTTGAGTGGTGAATTCCCTATGGGAAGAACTGTAAATGCTGAGCATCCTGTGTTTTCCTTTTATCTTTCTGCTGTGCTTTAGCCAATTGTGAAGGAGGGAGGAGAACTGGACGAGCAGCTTGAGCGGGACCGCCTTCGGAAGGTTTTGAAGCGTATGGGAAAACTGAAGTGTACAAGGAAGGTAAGCTGCACTGTTCTAAGTGTCCTGAATTAAACGTCAGCGGATGCACAAGTGTCAAATACTGTGAGAGTTCTGCTGGGTGTGCTTTGGTGCTGGCCAAAGCTGGATTTGTTTTAAGATCCTAGCTATGCTTTTAAGACAGGGTATTGTAGAGTCATGGAATGGTCAGAGTGGGAAGGGACCTTTAAAGGTCATCTAGTCCCACCCCCTGCAATGAGCCAGAGCATCTTTGACTAGATCAGGTTGCTCAGATTCCCATCCAGCCTGACCTTGAATGTGTCCAGGGATGGGCCATCTACCACCTCTCTGGGAAACCTGTGCCAGTGTTGACCAGCCAACCAAGTATACACTTCCCTCTTTTTCTGCCCAACTCCTCCATTTGTACCTGAAAATCTTTGTTTTGTCCATCCTCATTTAACATCTTGCTTCTTCATTCCACATGTTGAAATTTTCTGTTGCCCACTACCTATAAAGAAGTTCTAGGAAACAGTTTCTCCCAGTTGCAGCCAACTCTTTGTCCCAGATTTTGTCTACCTGAGGAGACTAACATTCAAGCTCACTACCTGATTGTCCCTGGTCTGGCAGGAACGGTGATAGTACTTTGGTCAGCAATCTGTGAATTCTGTACACAGTGGTCTGGTGGTCACCAGGAGAGCATTTTTCTTCCATGCATTTTTCTTCTGTGTCAACAGGGTTGCACAGGCAGCTTCACTAGCATAATGGGATACCTGTATCATGTTAAAAAATGTGGGAAGGCTGCCTCTGAGCTGGAGAAAATTGCTATGAAGTGCCATCACTGTGGAAAAGCGTACAAATCAAAGGCAGGACTTGACTACCATCTCCGGTCTAAGCATGGGCCGGTAAGTGCAGATTGCCGTAGTTACCAGCATCGTGTGGTGGCACTTCAGCCGTGCAGACTCGAGACACACGTAGGCTTTTGTCTGCTGTTCGGGTGGGTAGTTAGGGGTAGCAAATCTTTGTGTTTTTCTATCTCTCTGAAGTGTTCTGTCCATAACACTTCCCTTCTAGCAGCGGCTCTTGCTGTTCTGTGCCTAGGGTGAAGTTTTTAACAGTGAATCACAACGGTGGCAGTAAACTCTCCCCAGCCTGACTCGCTCGGTGGAGGAATCGTGCTAATGTGTAACTTGTGAGATGCTTTTCTTTGCTCTTAAGAGACCCAACACTGGAACAGAACAGGCAGAACTGCGCTTGTTGTCCACGAGGGTTTTGCAGCGAATGATGTGACATCCTTTCGAGAGCTGTGGCTGCATGAGCTCTGCTTGAGCCTCACTGCTGTGACCCCCTGAGCGGGTCGGGGGTCTGGCTCGCTGGTGGGACGCACCTCTGTCCTGTGTCTGTGGCAGTGAGCCACAGCTGCAACAGCGCTTGTGGTGAGGGATTGGACAGAATATCTGTTCATAGTGTTTAGTGCAACTGAAATGGGAACTGGTGAAGGAGGCTCACTGTTTTTGGCCTTGACTGCAGGTCACTTTCCTCCACGAGGAGAGACGAACAGAGAGCCTGAAGGAATCAAAACAGGAGGCAAACAACGCGGGCAGAGTTCAGAGGAGATCTGCAAAGGTGGCAATCTACTATCTCCATGAGCTCGCAGGAGAAGAGCTGGCCAAAGAGTGGCCCAAGAGAAAAGTTCTGCAGGACTTGATTCCAGATGACCGGAAGGTACGAGGCCTTGAAAATGCTGTATAGGGTTTGAGTCTTTCTTCACATCAGACGAGTCTTGCACTGGCAGCTGCCCAGTGGGGCCAGTGTTCGGTGGCCCGTGAAAAGCAATGTTGAAGAAGTAATATGTTGACAGGGGAATCAGCTTTTGCTGTCTCTGGTCTTAGATTATGGCATTGCTACAGCAGAATTGCTGTGGTGTCAGTGTTTTATCCAGGCAGGCTGTAATGACTCTCCAATCCTATTGCTGTAATTTTCAGTGAGCACGAGTAACGAAGGCGGTTATAGGCAGTGTGTTGCTCACAAGTCATAGGCTGGAGATCACTGCTGCTCTGCAGTGATGTCACATAGTTTCTCAGGCTTCAGAGTTTCCAGGAGCATCTTTTAGGCCATAAAGGAAACCCCAGGGAAAAGGATGATTCATGATTTTAATGGGGTAAGTATCTTTAGAGGAATGGTAGTCAAAGTAAGTTTTGTATTTTGGGGCTTTTCCAGATTCAGTTGTGTTTGTAGAGAGTCAGTGAGATGGGAAAAGGTTGGTTATTGAGAGTTGGGCTGTTAGAGTAGGAAAAGAAATAGCACTTCTGTCTCACAACCTGGGAGAGAAAGGGACATGCTTGGCACTATGTGTAGCCAACGTTGCTTCTAGCTTTTGGTTCCATCTCTTTATCTCAGCTGAAATATACTCGTCCTGGACTGCCCACATTTAGTCAAGACGTGCTGTGCAAATGGAAAACAGAGATAAAGATGTACCGAAGAGTCCACTGCCCGAATCAGGTAATCCTTAAGTGTTTCTGAAGCCTCCAAGGGGGCAGATTTCAGGTCTGTTTGAGCCAACAGCTTTCCACAACCCTGAAACTGCAGTTTGTTTCTCTGTGGGAGGCAGCTCCATCTCAGTACGGTTGGTTAGTGTAGCCAGGACCCTGTTTGGACGATTGCCCTGGGGACGGTCCCTCTGGGGATGTGTCTGTCCACTTCGGAGCCGGTAACTTCGTGTCAGGCTGGGACAGCTTTCACATCCAGCTGGGAGCTGGTCCGTTCGGAGGTCTGAGCAGTGGGAAAATGACGGGCCCTTGTCTGTCTAGCAGGGGTACTAAATCTAATTATAGAAGAAGGGAGGAGTAGAGATGGAAATGTAAGAGTAGAGGGACTTTGTGTGGCACAGCACTTTTCGTTTGAAAGCTGGAAATGGGCTACAGAAGATGCGTGCAGTGCTGTGTCCTAGGCTAGGGATGCTGATGCATGTGCCCGTAGTCTCTTACGATCCCATGCAGCAGTCACCAGCCAGATCCACTGAGAAGAAATGTCCCCATCGGTGGAAATGATGGTAGATGTGATTGCACATGACACACACTGCCGGATAGCCAAGGGTTGGGGCGGCTTCCAGCTGTGTTTGGTGCAGAGACAGTGCCTTCCCCCTGCCCTGCCCACGACCAGCACTCTCTCCTCAGTTTTGGTGTTGGACGCAGTGCTTCTGCTCTGTGCCACTAGATACACAAGCAGGGCAGGAGAGATGGAAGTGTCTTGGACTTGCCCCTGTGCTTTGTTTGGAATTAATCTCTGCTGCACTGTAGGCAAAATACAAACTCTGTTGTTTTACCCAGGCTGTGAGGGTGAATGTGACAGTGACAGTCGCTAAATGTGCTCAGAAACTGGAAATATTTAACTCACAGAAAGATTGAGTCTCTTTTAACTGTCTTTTTGCTAGAAGCTTTCTGGCTTTGTAGGACTCTGTGTCTCCCTCCCTGTACCCCTCTTATCCCTTTTGGAATTGTCTTCCAGAGAATAAGACTTTCTGGTGGAGGAAGAAGTGATTTCTTACTGGGGTTTTGCTGACACGCACTTTTTTTTCTGTTCCAGGGTTGTGAATCTGTATATGGCAGCGTCTCGGGACTCAAATCTCACCTCGGCACGTGCACCCTGGTTGGTAGCCTTCCTGCACTGTCTTTGATACCAATAGCCTGAGTGTCTGTGTCCCTAAGATGTCTCCTTGTTCAAGCAGTTGTCCTGCCGTCTGCTAATCTGAGCTCCTCACAATGTGACTGCTTTCCTCTGTGCTAGTGGCGTTGCCATTGCAAATGCTGCTTGAGGCAAGGAGGAGGCGTATTAATGGCATGCGTTTCGGTGAAACTGCAGTCCTATCTGTAGATTCGCAGCTGCAGGAGCATTTTTTACAGATAACTGTGCTGGAGGCCTTGTAACATCCCACAGAGCGGTCCTGTGCTTTGTGGGCATAACTGTTCCGTAATGTCCGTGCTGCATTGTCTGAGTGTGTCTGCTGCTTACTGCTGGGTTATATCTCAGCAAGATTCAAATACAATGTATAGGTGTGTCTGCCTTCCAGACAGCAACTGGTGATGGATTTTTTTGTTTTGGTGGCAGGGAGACTTTGTGGCTGGTAAATACAAGTGCCTCCTGTGTGAGAAGGAGTTCATTTCGGAGAGCGGGGTGAAGTATCACATCAACTCTGTGCATGCTGAGGTGAGGCGGGCAGCATGGAAGTCCTCAAACCCCAGGCTGTTGGAGATGGGGAGGGTGTCTTGGGAAGGAGATGCTGGATGCTTGCCCTGTTTTATTTTTTCCTTGCTCGGTGTTTGGAACAGGGTCCTAGACTCAAGTGGCCTTTGATTTTCTTAAATGTAGCTGGTCTTATGCGTTGGTCTGGGAAGCACGTGTTGTGTCGTGTCACCTGTTGTCCCAAGCTGCTGCTGCTCAAAGTCAGCTCTCCAGCATTCCCATGCCTTTATCCAGGCAGTAGCCAAGTCAAATATGAATCCTCTGAGACAGAGTGACACCTGAGGAAGAACATCAAAGAATAGAGCTTTGTTAGGCAGCCACCTTTTGTGATCTCACATTTCAGGAAACCCTTGTCCCACAAGCCAGCTTTATTATAAGTTCTGATAGGCTTTATGGGCTATTTCCACCATCAGTACCAACCTGTTGCCTTCTAAACCCTCCAGGACTGGTTTGATGTGAACACAACTACCACCAAAAGCTTTGAGAAGCTGATGAAAATCCGCCAAAGAGAAGAGCAGAGGAAGCAACGGAAGAAGCGTCCTTTGACCCGGGGCAGAAAGAAGAGAACTGGGACACTGACTGCCAAAAAGCTCCCCACTGCTGGAGCTGAAAAAATGAGGAGAAGTAAAAGAGGTCGTCCGCGGCGGGTGAACGTCGAGAGCGCGAGTAGTGAGGAGGGGAAGCCCCAAGTTGCACAGAGAGCCTAATTTCCAAAAACCAGCCGCAAGCAAGGCCGGAAGTAAATCCCTAGAAGAACAGGAGTAATCCTAAAGCTTTTCAATTACAAGCCTCACTTCTGCCAGGCTCATAACCCGCAGCACTAATAAAAGCAGCTGAATGTCTTTGGAACTGTGACTCCATTCTACTTGGTGACCTTGGTTTTGAAACTGTTGCCTCTGGTTGGTTGCGAGAGACTTCACGCCAGAGCTGTGGTCCGGAGCTGCCTCTCCCAGTGTGGTTCCCTTGGACAGTGACACTGCAGTGCTCCCAGTGTCGTTCCTGCTCTGATTACAGTCTCCGTTTGGGTCACATTAGTTGCTTGTTTAGTGGTTTCCAGTACAGCAGCTGTCTGTTTTGTCATCTTCCTCTGATGGGTGTGATCGGGGTCCTTTTTTAGCAGTTCTCCCTATAAGGGACCAACGAGCACAGGGTTTAGGTCGCTGTAAGGGGGGAATCCTTTCTTGCGCGGTATACACGCACAAACTGGGCAACGCTGTGCAGAACACAAAGGCTTTAGCTTGCTCTGTTGCTGTCCTGTTGTCAGCAAGGCTGCCGCAGAAGAGCAGACGCCTTCCTGGAGTGTGCTCTGGTCTCTACTGCATACACTTGACGTTTGGGCTCAGCACCGGATGGGAGCACGTGAGCTCTGGTCTGCTTGGAAGTACGGGACATCGTTATTACCCAGTATTCCCCTGGCATGTCTTCTGTACTGCTGGGCGTTGGATGTACATAGAAGGTCTTCCAGTCCAGTGAGGAATAAATAATCTCAAGCCCTTTGGAGAGTCACTGGCCTTTCCAAGACCTCCAGTAACTGAGGAAATCAGATGGCCTTCGTGGGCGTTCTGAAGACCACGTGTTTCAGATTCACCTGGGGAACAAATCTACAACAGCGGTCTTGCTAATGCTGAAGCCCAGGCTCCTTCGAACTGCCCTGCCAGCGTGTTGTTGTCATGCCCATGCTCTGTCGTCTTTTCCTGTGCTGTAGATGCCACCTTTGCTGTCTTGTATCGGCTCTTTCTCTTCAATACTGCTTCCTTTGTGTGAATAGTAGCAGTGGCTTCCCTGGGTGGAACAGGTTAAAAGAAAAGGGTTTGTTATTTTAGGTCACGTCTTGGCATGAACTCTGGATCATGGGGAATATCTTCCTGTGCTCCATAAATGCGGCGGATGTTGCAGAAGCTTGCAGGACGCAGCAGGCATGGGCAGCCTTGCTCTGCCTTTCAGAGAATGGGTTCTCCAGAATTTCTGTCACGCGGAGACTCCCTGTATGGGAAAGTTGCAAAGTTTGAGCTTTTCCTTGCAGTTCTGCAGTCTAGAAAATAGGCAGCTGGCTCTGTGTTACCTCCCTGTGAATTGTCACTAAATTCCCAGGGCAGCCATTGCAGCACCTGATGACCAGGAGGGTTTGTATGTCTGTGTTATTGCTGGAATAATGACATTGGCCCTGGCAGTGGGAAGCGCTGCATGGCCAGGGTGCCTCTCCCATGCAGTAACCCCAGCAGCCCCAGCTGAGCACAGTCTGTCTCTCGTGGAGATTTACAGGCAGTAGTTACGCTGCCTTGTGGAGCCAGCCCTCGCTGTGGCTGCGTTGAACGTGTAAATAGTGCAAGGCGATGAGGCGTGCAGTGAGAGGGGTGAGGTCAGAAGATGACAAAATAAAATGTCACCAGTGCAAGAACTGTCTGTCTGGTGTGTAGCGTTCTTGGTACCATCCCCGCTCACACAGCACGAAGCCTGCCCGTGCGGCTGTCCCACGTGCTCCGAGGCTGTCCCCTTGTCTGCACCATTTCTCCCCAGTGCTCCACTCTGCACAGCTGTACTTTGATCACGTTTGCCACCTTCCAACTCAGTAGATGGACAACATGATAAACCCATGAATTAAAGGAGGTTTTTCATAGTGGATTTCAGTCTAAAGTCCTATTTATTGTCATTTATGAGTTAACTAAGCAAACCTGCTTTCTAGATATGGACACATCGTAGCCACCTGGATTTGTAGAGTTACATCAAGAACATCCTCCCCCACATAACAGGGCATGTGGGAAAAAAACATCCAACAGTCCATTCATGTTCCATCAGTGTTAACAGCAAATCATTGGCTTGAGCTGGTAAGAGGTGTTGGCACTGCCACAGGGTGTGATCTGTCCAGGAGCACCTGTGTCCTGCCATCCATGGCCCAAGGCAGGCTGCAGCTGCGCTCTGCTGCTCTTGAGGGCATGTGAAAATTTAGTCTCAAGGAAGATATTTTAATTGGGCAATTCACAACATCATGTGTATCCAGCAGGGCTATAAATAATGTACAGAACCAGCTAATTGTACTCCAGCCTACCGTTCTAAGATTTACTGCTCAAGCACCCACAAGTCCACGGTTCAATCTGTTGTTAAGAGTTCAGTGAGCCCAACATTCTGCAAATCTACCCCACAGGATCACAGAAGGGTTTGGGTGGGAAGGGACCTTAAAGCCCATCCAGTGCCACCCCTTGCCATGGGCAGGGACACCTCCCACTAGCCCAGGTTGCCCAAAGCCTCATCCAGCCTGGCCTTGAACCCCTCCAGGGATGGGGCATCACCCCCCACAGGAAAACATTTCTTCCTCCCATCTCATCTCCATCTCCCTTCTTTCAGCTTAAAACCATTGTCCCTTGTGCTGTCACTACAGACCTTGGTAAAGTCTCTCCATCTTTCTTATAAGCCCCTTTATACTGAGAGGCCGCAATAAGGTCTCCCCTGGAGCCTTCCCTTCTCCAGGCTGAACAACCCCACAGCAGAGAAGCTGCAAAGTCCTCGACTGTCCTGGCAGCAGCTCTGCCCATCAGCATGTGATCAGCTTCTCCTCAGCACAAACTCCAACAGCCTCTCACCAGCTGCTGGGAAGAGGGTTCGCTCTGTCCCAGCTGAACCAGGACAACGACCGAGCATGTAATGTGCTCCACCAGCATTTGTGTAACACGTGAGGACAAGAACAACGCTTTACAGAAATTCACAATGTCAATAGCTTTACCAATCTGGGCTTGTCATAAATTAATGTTTCAGAAGACCATTCTCTGTGAAACCATGTTGGTTTGTTTTTCTTGCGATACCCTTTAATGTCCACTGTCCTGCTGGTTTGCCTGGGAGGTTTCAGACTGATCAGCTGAACTCACACTGACCACACCGCTTGTCATTTGTAAAATACTGGCACACACTCACTAGGGTTCTGTTTCATGGGGGTTTTTTTGGTTGGTTGGGTTTCTTTTAAGAGAAGAGAGAATATCTTGTTTTGGGGGTTGTTTTTCTTAATCCTCAAAGATTTCCCCATTGATCCAAAAACTGTTAGAAGCTGTTAATCATAATTTAAAGAACTTTTCAGGAGATTACCATCCTTCCCTGCAAGTTATCCAATGCTGCAGCTTTCGAGATGTTTAAGCTGTTTCTGTGATGCCAGAACATCCAAAAGAATGGAGCTGTTCTGTCAAGGTTTGCAGGAGCCGTGGTGCAGGGGTTGCACGTTGCACAGACACAACAGCAGTAATTTGTCATTCCTGCCTACGTGAAACAGCCCGGCTGCTGCCTGGGGCACATGGAGGGAAATCGGTGCAGCATACATCATACACTTACGTACACCGTACACTGAGCTGTGCGGCTCTACCGGTATGGAGCACATCCGACTTGTTTTTTAAAATCTCCCGTGGTGAGGACACTGCACCTGTGCCAGGCAAGCACTTCCACTGCCCCATCTTCCCTGCATAGTGTTTGTTATCTGTCACTCGGGTGTTTCACGTGCTGCCACAGTGAGTTTGGAGC
>NW_010110677.1:19753-22976 GCF_000699245.1 Pterocles gutturalis
GCTGGGGGCACGGTTTGGTCCTCGGTGCTCATCAGTGACCGGCACGGCGAGGGCACGGCTGGAGGGTCAGCATCGCCCTGGGACGCTGCTGGGCTGTGATGCTGGGAATGACACCAACACTAAACGTGACATTATTTCTCAAAGTGTTGCTTGACTCTGAAGGCCGACTGTCTTCAAAATTAAGTAGGTCGGTTTCATAATTAACATACAGCAGGATTAACGATGAGATTGGGGGGCGGGGGTGGCGGCTATATTGGGCAGCTCCACTGAGACGTTAATTGGTGCAGTGTCCCTCTTCTATGCGTGTTGCATCGGGTCCAAAAATCCATCTGAATCATGCTCAAAGGTCTCCTGAATCAGAGGCTTTTTTTTTTTAAAGTGCAGTTGCACTTCAGAAGCAAGGCTCGCTGCCTCTCTCCAGAAGCAGGTGACAAAAGTTATTCACATAAAGCCTTTATCTACACAGACAGTAACTGTGCTGCCAGGTTTGTCGACAGCTGCTGCGTCTCGAGGAAACCAGGAACCAGCACACGGGGCAATGGGGGTTGTAGCAGAGAGGAGGAGTAGCGTGGGGTATGAGGGAGGCGTCAGGACGTCTGTGAAAGGGAATGGACTTCATATGACTGTTTTAAGTATTCTGAAAACCTCAAAAGAAGATTTTTCCACATATCTTCGACTATTTCCTGCTGCGTCTGCTGTCTGAATTCCCAACAGATTTTGATGAGGTCCCTCTCCCAGAGCTCTTTCAAAAGCAAGACCGCCATGGGTTAAACAGGATGGCTGTCTTGTTGGAGGTTGGAGGAAGCGTTCGGAGGAGACATTTGGCATTTTCAGGAGAGAGGGGCTACTGGAGGGATTCCTGTGGGATCCACGGTAACACTGGGCTGTTCAGAATTTCCCCCCATGGTTAGGAGGTGAGCGGGGGGCTAAGGCCAGGTTTGAGGATTACACAGAGCAGTAAAAATTGAAAGGTAACCACAACGAAAAGCTGAAGCATCTTAGAATACTACGTGGTTGGGCGCTGGAGCAGCAGGTGGAATTCAGTATTATAAAACGAAAGGCACAGATCTCTGTGCATCGCCCTTGCAGTCCTCAGGCTCCTTCAGGGATGGTTTGAATGTTACCTGCTGGAAAGATCGCTGCATTTAAAATGGGAATATCCTAAAGCTAGCAGGGATGTGGCACATGAGTGGTGACCAGGATCCCAATTACCTGGTTTTTTCAGTTGCTACCAGAATGTGTGCAGAGATTTCTTTGTTGCGGGAAGACAAATCCAATGACAGCTCAGAGTCACCGATAACCTGCAGGAGGCCCGGACCCCCAGCCTGGGAGAGCCCTGGGAGTCGCTGGGAGAAGAACACTGTGCATCAGAGCCGGGAGAGAGAGGTAGCCCACATCGGTGCAAAGTGAAGACCAAGTTCAAATAAATGACCCCATGCTCAGTAATGGTTACAGCTGCGTGAACATCCGTGTGTCTGTGCATGTGTCCAGGCTAGGCAGACAGGCGAGGTGAGAGATGATCGGGAGATGATGCTTGCATGCCCCTGCCTGCACCTCACATTGCCGGGACCACCAGGGAAACCTCTGCTGTGTGCCACCTGCAGCATGCTGCCTGAAATACGTACATCTGGCTGCTGTCAGGACAGGCTGTCTGAAGATCCGCAGCCTCTGAGGACATCATTTATTGGGTTTCACTTCTGCATGATATTCAACAAGTTTCATAATATGATTCTTGCTAAGAGTATGGAAGACTTATACGGGAAATTGTTATCATGGATATGCCAATATTAATACCAATCTGATAATTTTCTGGCTAAAACAATTTTTCTTCTGTCTTCACTGCAATGTTTTCTGTTTGTCTCAGCCCACTCCTCCTTTCCAGACAGGCTAATAAATGGTCTTAAAACTTCCAGATCTACAGACAATAGTCAATCTATATGTCATGTCATAATATATATTAATAATACAACAGTCTGATTTCTTGTATGTCTTCAGCTTTCTGTCAAGTCTGTAACACATTTGGACACTGGGGAAAACTCCAAGAACCAACACTTCTGTCTGACTGCCCATAAGAGAACTTTTTTCCTTCTGCAGCTTTTCCTGAGGTTGTGTCTCAAGGGAGCTCCCCTGGAACTGAGGAGGGGCGAGCATGGCACCGCTGGCTGTGGAGACTTGAGCAGTAACCAGTGCTGACACAAACCCGTAACGGATGGTCATTTCAGCATGGTTCCTTGGGGCAAGCCCAGCAAAGCCAGCAAGCGCTCGGTGCTGCAGGTCTGTGTGACAGACCTGGCCAACAGCAGGTCTATGGATGGGCAGGGGGGTCTCCATCAGGTCTGTGGATGGGCAGAGGGGTCTCCAGATAGCTCCTACACAAGGAGGGGGACATGGTCCTCATCCCAGCACAGGATGGGACAGGGTGACTCCAGGGAGTGGAACACAACACAGAGAGCAGATATTTAGCAGTGCTCAGAAGCTGCTTGTGCATTTAAATGGTTTACGTGCATCCAGGATGGTGCAGTCCCCGGGACTCCTCGCCGGGGGCATGGCTGGGTCTCCAGTGAGCGTGGTTTGGGAGAAGCCTTTGCCAGAGGAAGGAGCGAGGCAAGCCCAGCCAGCTCTGGTGAGGTCCGTGAGCCTGTCTCAGGCGCATCTCTCCACCTTTGTCAGCAGCGAACAAGTGGACGTAACACGTCGTGGAAGTCTTTTCACCCACATGCCCCATGTACCATCAGCAGCCGCTGCGCTGCCCTGTACCATGTCCTGGTGTCTGGTGGGGCAGGATTCCCCCCACCCTGAGCCACAGCTCTGCAGCCCTGCCTGGGCACCAGCGCAGCCCTTGTCCCCTGTGCGGTGCCACAGTCCCAGTCTTGCCGCAATGGCCAACCACGGTTTGGGGCAGGAGGAAGGGGTGTAGCTGTGGTCAGGGTCTAAGAATGTGCAGCTCTGGGCAGACCACACCACGACAAGCCCGGCCGCACACCCTGCGCTGCTCCGCGTGGCATGGGGTGATGGGGAGGAGAAGCACTGGTGTGGCCCTGCCCTTGGCACCCGCATTTGGCACCTGCCTTTGGCACCGTTCCCCAGATCTCGCTCTGGCGGCGCAGAGGGTCTTGGCACGGCCGGGCTCCACAGGGCCCTGCGGCGGAGCGGCGTCCGCAGCGCTGTGGGCCTGCCAAGGCTCTGCACAGGGCAGGTGAGGACGGGGATGGCAGCGGGAGCG
>NW_010110678.1:0-6282 GCF_000699245.1 Pterocles gutturalis
TTATTATTATATTAGTTATAATATTATAACATAGGGGATTATGACGCACGGGAGGAAAGAGATTCTCCATTTTCATCTTCTGAGGCACGGAAGCAGTAACAACAGCTAACTCAGCCAGGTAACTTTTCCCCAAAGTTTAGCTGGGGAGATTGACATCGCAAAGGCACTTTCATTTTTGACCTAATAAACGTATTCACCGGGGTGAGTCTCACCCTATCCGGCTGCTACTATGTTTAAAATGCCTCAGGGTGTATTTTGCTTCCAATAAAGCACATTAGACCTACTTGCCTAAGAAACAGAGCTGCTAATCTTGGCAATGCCATTGATTGTGCGTGGCCTGTGCACAGCCCGTACATAAAAAAAGCATTTCAAAATTACATATAGCTCGCAACAAAAGGGAGGTTTGCAATATGTGGATGTCTGAACTTGATGCCTGATAAATTTCTCCTTTCTGCATTCTTTCCAGCTCATTCAGAGGGTGCAACAATCAGGAGACAGAATGTCAGGAGACAGAAGTTCACTTAGAAGGTTTTACGTGCTTTGAAATTGGAAGGCCCTTGTAGTTGTAATGATGCTGATTTTTTTTTAATGATGTCATCACAGATTATGCCTAAAATAACCAAAGCTTCTTCCTTACTTCCACTGCTGGCGAGTGGCCGCTGTTCTTATGGAGTAAAACAAACAGAGATATACCAGACTGGTGCAAGTGAAAAAAAATTAAAAAATAAAAAAAAAAAAAAAAACACAAAACCCACAGAGAGTAAGGAACAAGTTTGTGGCTGAGACTGCTAAATAGTGCCATGAACTTTAAAGATACTTGGGGCCTACTGACTTCTGTAGGTCTTTTGCCCTGCCTTGCCTCTCGATAAAGAGTTGGCAGAGACAAGAGTTAAGAATGTGTTGAGAGCTGTTCTTTCACTTTGGTGCAGTCTTTAGGTCTGACATGAACTGTTGCTCTAAACATGTGTGAGTCCTTATGATATCCTTAGTCTTGCGCTACAACTTTTGAGTATCATGTGTTGATTTGATTATTGGAAATATTTTGCAAGTTGTTTTAATTCGATGAAAATCTGTCTTCGGAAGCAAGTGAGGAAGGAGGACTAGTAAATATTTAAAAGTTTTTAGAAGATGTTGTCGTAAGTATAGGCTTTGATGATTTTACTTCTACAACACAGATTTAATCTAGAATCTGTGACTACAGAGAGTGACCCTTCCCCACTGCGGCCAGGTTGTGCAAATATCCCTGAGTGATGTTGTGTGGCTCCACATTCCTACAGACTGTATCAGGGCATTTAATGGCAGAGGAACGGACTGAGCTGGTGAAGTTGGATTTAATGACAGCATTGCCAAACACAAAGGTTGCAGGGTCAGGAATTAAGAAATATTATTCTGGAAGAAGGTTTTGTGTATTTGTCTGCCTTAATATGTGTAACCGCAGTGTATTCTCTAATGAACTAATGTAAGGGAGGCAGCAAGAAAACCTTTTAATGGTGTGTAATGCCTAATAATGTGGATAAAAGCAAGAAATGGGAATTGTAAAGTAGGTATTATCTGCACAAAGAACTGGAGAGAACCTTTGCTGGTATTTTTCCAGTTATTGAACTATCAGGTGTGACTGTATAACACAAAATATGGAAGCCCAACAAATGTCATACTAAGTACTTTTCAAAGGTGTAATTGATCATCAAATTCCAATAACAGTTTAGGTACTTTAGTTGATATTGAGATTAATATACAGCTTGCTGCAGCAAGAACCTCTTCAGTTTCTGACCTTGGCTGGTAGTAAAATCCAATCAATACTTAGACCAAGCAAGCAATCCAGAGAGGATGCATTAAACACATTAGTTTTCTAAAAAAATACTGTCATCAGCTAGAAAATCTAATCCACTGTCAGGAATATGATGGAACAGAATTAAGTAACAACCAAAAAGAAGTTGAATATTCACCTGAATAAAAAAACTTCAGCTCCGGTTTTGCTCTTTTGGCTTCACGATTTTCTGCTGCTACTTCCCTCACATGGAGAAAGCATTTAGTTCCTGCACAAAGCCAGGAGTTTACTGGTTAGAGGACATCAAATCATCTATGTGATATAACCGATATGTCCAATCAAGACTAACTGGTGCATCTTAAATTTCCAGTTACCAGGTACATACGACATGCAAAACATTTCATCGGACAGAAATTATTCCTGGGAATTCTCTGCGCGAAAAATGACAGATTCACAAATGCTTCACATTTCTTACCCAAAATTCTCAATAATGAGTCCTCTGACAATGTAACAGAAAAGTAACCAAATACCTATTACCTGATTGAAATAGTGTTTTAATGACACAGGTTATGCCTTGTTTTCCTTCTATATATCAGTTGTATCTATATAAGAATATAAAGTATATTGCTAAAATATATGATGTTTTGCTGAATTTTGTTTAATTAGCCTTCCCAATGTCTTTGGAATCTTAAAGTTGATTATCCCAAGCAAGGTGCTAGACTGAGGGAAGACCTAATTTCCCAAGGTCTTCAATCTAACCTGATCCTGTGAAGATCATTGTGTATGGAATACAAAGTTAAGTCTGCAAAATACCCATGATACCCTTTTGCAAGCACATATAAGTGATGGAGCTCATATGGACAAAAACAACTGTCCTAAGTGGTTTCTCCAAGATTGCTTTCCATGAATAGGATAAAATAAAATAAAATCCAAATAAAAAGTATTTGTTATTTCATATATGTATATATACATATCTATAATGGTTCATTTGACTGCTGCCACGAATATAATAATATATTTATTAAATATTGTCCAATGTCTTGACAGCAAAACCAGTCTTTGAGAAGCTGTTCAGAAGTTTGAAAGTCTATAGCATCCTGATTTCTCAAGGCTGCCTCAAGGAAGGGGAAGAAGGGTGAGCCATGAGGTGGTTTTCAAGAGACACACATAAAATTATGAACATTGTATTTTAAGAACTGCTCAGTCTGCTCTCCTTGAGTTGCTTACCTCAGGTTTGTAGGACAAACCCAATACCTTCCTCTCTTTTACGGATCATCGACGGATAAGGTTCGTTTTTGTAGTCAGCCGCCTTCTGACAAAACAAACAGCGTGTGCTGCCTTCCCCAAGAGCAAACACCAAAAAGGGACTCCTCCAAGTCCCCTCCTCCACTGCCCCCACAAACCTGCACGTGGCACCTCTGTGTTAGCCAAGGCAGAGTCAAGAAAAAGAAGGAAAATGTGAAGTGAGCTCAGGGAGAACTGTATTTTTTCTTCCTTTGGACTCATGAACCTAAAAATAACTTTGAACAATGACTTTTTTTTTAATAGCCGTTTATTGGGTTAATTGTTTTATAAATAGTCATCTAATGCATCTGGCCAGGAAATGGATGGAACACTGCCACTTGCATGTCTTTGCTTAATGAAACACACAATTGCCCTTAGTGCTGGGCAGTGAAAGGTCTGACCCATATTCCATACACACTGGAGTAAAAGTAAGTACAAATAAGTGCAGCAAACACAGCTGCTAAATCTCCACCTTTTTCCATCCCGTTCCCTTCAGCAAAGAGAGACAATTATTTCTAAGTACAAGATTAGTTTGAGAAGAGCAACGGAGGGATAGAGGCTGGAGCAATTCTGTGCTTTGGAGGACACAGGCGTTGTGCTTAGCACACGTCTGCAAGGCTCGCCCTCTTAAATCAAACGCCGCTCCACTTCAGTATCTTGATTGTTCCAGGTGTTGTAGTTGGTAAACATTTGCTCAGGATTTTATGTGTGTGCTATACTTCGAAGATTTGTTTTCTATTTAAAATACTTCGTTTTCCTTCTGTCTTTGGATAAGCTTTTGTTGTAGAAGAAAAATTAACTCTGGTACAACTATGTGGGGTCGTGGGTTGGTTGTTAGCCCATCCTGGCAGAACTGTATTTTTTCTATAGGATTTGTTTTTGTAAAATTCTCTTGCCAGTGATATGTCCCTGCTAGCAAATAAAATTAAAAATGAAAGCAAAGAGTGAAGTGAAATTGCACAGACAACACTGCAATAAAAAAGAAAGGCAAATGTTAAAAAGAAAGGCAAATGTTAAAAAGAAAGGCAAATGTTAAGAATAGATTCAAATTTAAAAATTATTTACATCGGTCATTACAGAACCAAACTTTTTTACATTACAGTACAGAACTGAAACAAAACGGGGTCTGACAGCAAGGATAGTGACAGTAATTCCTCTTCAGAACATGCACAGAAACTTCATCTGTATTCTGGCATACAGCTTGTGTTCAATTGTACTCTTAAGTTTTATTTTCATTGATTATGTAACAAATAGAACAGCAATATCCCATACACTCAGATGATTAACTGTATCTAACGTGCCTGCTAGAATTTAACTTACATGTTCCATCTTTTTAATCAGCTCATCTCTCCTCTCCAAAAGAAGAGTGAGGAAAAAGGGAGACATCATCAGCTCATTCCCAGAAGCCTCTTCTTTCACATCTAAAGTTCTGAAGAAGATACAAATAAAAGATAAATGAATTCTATCCAAAACCGAGCGTTAACTAACTAGGGACACTCAGACATCTATTTCCAATTAACTTGACTCGCATCTCTTCATCTTGTTTATAATCACGATATCAATTTAACACACTGTCATCCCATGGTCTAAACAGGTTCTTTTTCCTGCCCAAAGTGCAGGAATGACAAGGCTCAGGCACCCTAATAATTAATATAACGATTTATTTCTTGGCTTTTGGTCAATGTGTCATTTCAACCTAGTGCAGAGCCTCCTGGAAAGCCACTCACCTCCAGAAAGACACCCAGCACCAAGAGCTGGATCTGCTAGAGCTGACATCAGTGGCAGCACTGCCGCCTCCGCATCCTTCACATTTCTCCACTGCACGAAGAGGCACGAGCGTTGCAGTGCGTAACGTACACTCTGTTCCTCGCCACATAAGCAACACCTCAGATCATTAAGCCTGATGCACCATACATTAATTATTAGCGATGGGAGGATGGTTATTACATGCTGATTCTTGACATAACACAGCACATGCAGCCATCCGGGACCGCTGACACCTCATCAGCTGCAGAGCCTGTGGCAGGGCTGAACAGCCCCATGTTCCTACTGAGCCAGGAGGGAAACCACCAGAGATGAGACACCTGGAAAAGCAGCATGTCTGCCACCGGCTGCTTTTCAAGAAAACAGCTGGTCCAGAACATCAGGGTGTCTATACGTGCTGGTGTTGTCAGAGCAATCATTTCTTTTACCACTGGTTAACACTCCAGTAACCCACCCTCTGGATGCTCCCCGTGGGTTCGGTTACACGGACCTTGGGGACAGTTTGACCACATGCAAAAGACTGAGAAGCACAGCCTCATGGTTTTTTTTCTTTTTTCACTATTCAAATTAAATCATTTGCAATCATGTCAAATAGCACTGTGTTTAGGAGAGACTGGGGCTGAATTTGGGAATTTTACAGACACATTGGGAATTTTACAGACACGTGCTTGAGGTAAGTGAAAGAGAGGAGGACGCTGGTGATGGACGGGAGTGATGCCCACCTGGCAGAGAGGCAGCAGAGCAGCTCCAGAAGCACGTGGGCAGAAATGTGGCAGCAACATTTATCACACCCACTGTCTGCTCTCACAGGTATCAACCCAAGGCACACAAACAGCCGAGCAGGGATTCACCTTTACCGTGTTTGCCTGGGGGACAGGCACAGAACCAGCCCCTGGAGAAGCGGGAATGTGGGGAGGAATGACAAATCTCCCTAGACCTTTAGGGTGCAAACCCTGCGAGAGCTTGTCCCCACTGTCTGTGCAAAGACAGGGTGGTGGCAGCTTTCCCCCTGCTCCTGCTCCAGAGAGGAAAGGCTCACGCAGGCAGCCCCCGAGCACCTTGCAGCTCTTCCCATGGATGGTTGGAGGTTTGTAGATCCATAGAATCACAGGATGGTTTGGGTTGGAAGGGACCTTAAAGCTCATTGAGTTCCACCCCCCTGCCATGGGCAGGGACACCTCCCACCAGCCCAGGTTGCTCAAAGCCTCATCCAGCCTGGCCTTGAACCCCTCCAGGGATGGGGCATCCACAGCTTCTCTGGGCAACCTGGGCCACTGCCTCACCACCCACACAGGAAAACATTTCTTCCCAATATCTCATCTCAATCTCCCCTCTTTCAGCTTAAACCCATTACCCTCATCCTGTCCCTGCACCCCCTGATCCAGAGCCCCCCCATCTCTCCTGTAGCCCCCTTTCAGCGCTGGAAGGTGCTGGAAGGTCTCCCCGGAGCCTTCTCTTCTCCAGGC